>NC_049169.1:99635024-99935024 GCF_009769625.2 Cygnus olor
GATCCCTCCGCTGCCCCTCAGGGCATTGCCTGAGTGCAGCTTCAGTGTTGGGGACAGCATTTGTAATTGAGGCAGGGGTTGGCAGGATCATCCTGTGTGAGGGACCCAAGACCCCAGCAAGGCTGTTGGGGCATCAATTGCTAATTCCTTTTCCCAGAAGATGAGCATGGAAAAGTGGTGTTTTAGAAAGAATGGTGCCAAACATGGGAAGTTGAGGAATTTCCACAGTCAAGTCTACAGCCACAATTCTCCTTCTGTCACCAGCATTGCACACTGGTGTCTGCTGTGTTCTCCCCTCTGCACTTGAAGAGCAGATACCCTCACTCGTTTCAGTGCGTACAGGGAGGATTATAAAGACCTAACGGCATAACATTGCCCTCCAAAGTCCTCCTTGTCACAAAAAAAACCATAGCGTGGGGGAGATTGCAAGGACCTGTTTTTTTCCACCTCTACCACCACCGCCTCCTCCTCCTCCTCTACCGCCTCCTCCTCCTTGTCAGAAACTTGCTGGCCAAATGGCTCTGCGTGCCCCTGGCTAGGGCATGGTGGTAGCAATGCTGGTGAGCCCAGCGATGTCAGGAGCAGTTGCCAGGGACCAGGTGTGCAAAGGTGGCTTCTCCTGGGGGATCTGGTGGTGAGCGCTGCTCACCGCTCATAGTTCTATTTCCATTGGACAGCCAGCAGGACCATGTCTCCATGGCCCTGTAAGGCAGCAGCTGGCGGGTCCCAGCATCTTCTTGACCCTGTGTGATGCGTTGCCTGTCCCCTGCTTGTCTGGCTTGAGATTGTTAGGTGTTTATCAAGTGGCTTGTCATGAATAGTGGGTGTGTCTTCTCCTCCCTATATAAGGGCCAAAGGGTGTCAGTGGGAGGCAGAGTGTTAGAGACGGGAGACGGCAGATGGTACTGCAACTGGCAGTGTCAGAAGAGGAGGAGGAGGAGGAGGTGGAGGAGGAGGAGGAGGAGGTGGAGGAGGTTGAGGAGGAGGTGGAGGAGGCATTGGCGGAGGTGGCGGTGGAGGAGTCTCTGGCGGTGTAGGAGGCTCTGGCAGAGGAGGAGGTGGTGGACAAGGAGGAGGAGGCGGTGGAGGAGGTGGAGGAGGCGGTGGATGAGGAGAAAGAGGCGGTGGACGAGGAGGAAGAGGCAGTGTACAAGGAAGATTAGGTGGTGGTGGAGGACGTTGTGGACGAGGATGGGGAGTTGGTGGAGGTGGAGGAGGAGAGGAGGTGGTGGAGGACTAGGTGGTGGAGGAATCACAGGGTCATTAGTGTTGGAGGAGACGTTGAAGTTTGTGCCACAAGTGAAGGCACAGAAATCCTGAAATCCCTCCTCTGCCCCTCAGGGCATTGCCTGAGTGCAGCTTCAGTGTTGGGGACAGCATTTGTAATTGAGGCAGGGGTTGGCAGGATCATCCTGTGTGAGGGACGCAAGAGCCCAGCAAGGCTGTTAGGGCATCAATTGCCAATTCTTTTTCCCTGAAGCTGAGCATGGAAAAGTGGTGTTTTAGAAAGAATGGTGCCAAACATGGGAAGTTGAGGAATTTCCACAGTCAAGTCTACAGCCACAATTCTCCTTCTGTCACCAGCATTGCACACCGGTGTCTGCTGTGTTCTCCCCTCTGCACTTGAAGAGCAGATACCCTCACTCGTTTCAGTGCGTACAGGGAGGATTATAAAGACCTGACGGCATAACATTGCCCTCCAAAGTCCTCCTTGTCACAAAAAAAACCATAGCGTGTGGGAGATTGCAAGGACCTGTTTTTTTCCACCTCTACCACCACCGCCTCCTCCTCCTCCTCTACAGCCTCCTCCTCCTTGTCAGAAACTTGCTGGCCAAATGGCTCTGCGTGCCCCTGGCTAGGGCATGGTGGTAGCAATGCTGGTGAGCCCAGCGATGTCAGGAGCAGTTGCCAGGGACCAGGTGTGCAAAGGTGGCTTCTCCTGGGGGATCTGGTCATGAGCGCTGCTCACCGCTCATAGTTCTATTTCCATTGGACAGCCAGCAGGCCCATGTCTCCATGGCCCTGTAAGGCAGCAGCTGGCGGGTCCCAGCATCTTTGTGAGCCTGTGTGATGCGTTGCCTGTCCCCTGCTTGTCTGGCTAGCGATTGTTAGCTGTTTTGCAAGTGGCTTGTCATGAATAGTGGGTGTGTCTTCTCCTCCTTATATAAGGGCCAAAGGGTGTCAGTGGGAGGCAGAGTGTTGGAGACGGGAGACGGAAGATGGTACTGCAACTGGCAGTGTCAGAATAGGAGAATCTGGCGGCTGTGGCCGCGGTGGAGGAGGAGGAGGCGGTGGAGGAGGCGGAGGAGGCGGTGGTGGTGGAGGAGACTCTGGCGGAGGAGGAGGTGGTGGAGAAGGTGGAGGAGGTGGTGGGAAAGGAGAAAGAGGTGGTGGACGAGGAGGAGGAGGCAGTGTACAAGTAAGATTAGGTGGTGGTGGAGGACGTTGTGGACGATGAGGAGGAGGCAGTGGAGGTGGAGGAGGAAGAGGAGGTGGAGGAGGACTAGGTGGTGGAGGAATGATAGGATCATTAGCGTTGGAGGAGACCTTCAAGTTTGTGCCACAAGTGAAGGCACCGAAATCCTCAAATCCCTCCGCTGCCCCTCAGGGCATTGCCTGAGTGCAGCTTCAGTGTTGGGGACAGCATTTGTAATTGAGGCAGGGGTTGGCAGGATCATCCTGTGTGAGGGACGCAAGACCCCAGCAAGGCTGTTAGGGCATCAATTGCCAATCTTTTTCCCGAAAGATGAGCATGGAAAAGTGGTGTTTTAGAAGGAATGGTGACAAACATGGGAAGTTGAGGAATTTCCACAGTCAAGTCTACAGCCACAATTCTCCTTCTGTCACCAGCATTGCACACCGGTGTCTGCTGTGTTCTCCCCTCTGCACTTGAAGAGCAGATACCCTCACTCGTTTCAGTGCGTACAGGGAGGATTATAAAGACCTAACGGCATAACATTGCCCTCAAAAGTCCTCCTTGTCACAAAAAAAACCATAGCGTGGGGGAGATTGCAAGGACCTGTTTTTTTCCACCTCTACCACCACCGCCTCCTCCTCCTTGTCAGAAACTTGCTGGCCAAATGGCTCTGCGTGCCCCTGGCTAGGGCATGGTGGTAGCAATGCTGGTGAGCCCAGCGATGTCAGGAGCAGTTGCCAGGGACCAGGTGTGCAAAGATGGCTTCTCCTGGGGGATCTGGTGGTGAGCGCTGCTCACCGCTCATAGTTCTATTTCCATTGGACAGCCAGCAGGACCATGTCTCCATGGCCCTGTAAGGCAGCAGCTGGCGGGTCCCAGCATCTTCTTGACCCTGTGTGATGCGTTGCCTGTCCCCTGCTTGTCTGGCTAGCGATTGTTATCTGTTTTGCAAGTGGCTTGTCATGAATAGTGGGTGTGTCTTCTCCTCCCTATATAAGGGCCAAAGGGTGTCAGTGGGAGGCAGAGTGTTGGAGACGGGAGACGGCAGATGCTATTGCAACTAGAAGTGTCAGAATAGGAGAAGGTGGCGGCGGTGGAGGAGGAGGTGGCGGTGGAGGAGTCTCTGGCGGTGGAGGAGGCTCTTGCAGTGGAGGAGGTGGTGGACGAGGAGGAGGCGGTGGAGGAGGTGGAGGAGGCGGTGGATGAGGAGAAGGAGGCGGTGGACGAGGAGGAGGAGGCAGTGTACAAGGAAGATTAGGTGGTGGTGGAGGACGTTGTGGACGAGGAGGAGGAGGCAGTGGAGGTGGAGGAGGAAGAGGAGGTGGTGGAGGACTAGGTGGTGGAGGAATCACAGGGTCATTAGTGTTGGAGGAGACGTTGAAGTTTGTGCCACAAGTGAAGGCACAGAAATCCTGAAATCCCTCCGCTGCTCCTCAGGGCATTGCCTGAGTGCAGCTTCAGTCTTGGGGACAGCATTTGTAATTGAGGCAGGGGTTGGCAGGATCATCCTGTGTGAGGGACCGAAGACCCGAGCAAGGCTGTTGGGGCATCAATTGCCAATTCCTTTTCCCTGAAGATGAGCATGGAAAAGTGGTGTTTTAGAAAGAATGGTGCCAAACATGGGAAGTTGAGGAATTTCCACAGTCAAGTCTACAGCCACAATTCTCCTTCTGTCACCAGCATTGCACACCGGTGTCTGCTGTGTTCTCCCCTCTGCACTTGAAGAGCAGATACCCTCACTCGTTTCAGTGCGTACAGGGAGGATTATAAAGACCTAACGGCATAACATTGCCCTCCAAAGTCCTCCTTATCACAAAAAAAACCATAGCGTGGGGGAGATTGCAAGGACCTGTTTTTTTCCACCTCTACCACCACCGCCTCCTCCTCCTCCTCTACAGCCTCCTCCTCCTTGTCAGAAACTTGCTGGCCAAATGGCTCTGCGTGCCCCTGGCTAGGGCATGGTGGTAGCAATGCTGGTGAGCCCAGCGATGTCAGGAGCAGTTGCCAGGGACCAGGTGTGCAAAGGTGGCTTCTCCTGGGGGATCTGGTGGTGAGCGCTGCTCACCGCTCATAGTTCTATTTCCATTGGACACCCAGCAGGACCATGTCTCCATGGCCCTGTAAGGCAGCAGCTGGCGGGTCCCAGCATTTTGTGACCCTGTGTGGTGCGTTGCCTGTCCCCTGCTTGTCTGGCTAGCGATTGTTAGCTGTTTTGCAAGTGGCTTGTCATGAATAGTGGGTGTGTCTTCTCCTCCCTGTATAAGGGCCAAAGGGTGTCAGTGGGAGGCAGAGTGTTGGAGACGGGAGACGGCAGATGGTACTGCAACTGGCAGTGTCAGAATAGGAGAAGCTGGCGGCTGTGGCCACGGTGGAGGAGGAGGAGGCGGTGGAGGAGGCGGAGGAGGCGGTGGTGGTGGAGGAGGCTCTGGCAAAGCAGGAGGTGGTGGAGAAGGTGGAGGAGGTGGTGGGAAAGGAGAACGAGGTGGTGGACGAGGAGGATGAGGCAGTGTACAAGTAAGATTAGGTGGTGGTGGAGGACGTTGTGGACAAGGAGGGGGAGGCGGTGGAGGTGGAGGAGGAAGAGGAGGTGGAGGAGGACTAGGTGGTGGAGGAATGATAGGATCATTAGCGTTGGAGGATACCTTCAAGTTTGTGCCACAAGTGAAGGCACAGAAATCCTCAAATCCCTCTGCTCTCCCTCAGGGCATTGCCTGAGTGCAGCTTCAGTGTTGGGGACAGCATTTGTAATTGAGGCAGGGGTTGGCAGGATCATCCTGTGTGAGGGACGCAAGACCCCAGCAAGGCTGTTCGGGCATCAATTGCCAATTCTTTTTCCCTGAAGATGAGCATGGAAAAGTGGTGTTTTAGAGAGAATGGTGCCAAACATGGGAAGTTGAGGAATTTCCACAGTCAAGTCTACAGCCACAATTCTCCTTCTGTCACCAGCATTGCACACCGGTGTCTGCTGTGTTCTCCCCTCTGCACTTGAAGAGCAGATACCCTCACTCGTTTCAGTGCGTACAGGGAGGATTATAAAGACCTAACGGCATAACATTGCCCTCAAAAGTCCTCCTTGTCACAAAAAAAAAAAAACAACAAAAGAACCAAGAGTGAAGGAGATTGCAAGGAGCTGTTTTTTTCCACCACCTCCTCCTCTACCGCCTCCTCCTCCTTGTCAGAAACTTGCTGGCCAAATGGCTCTGCGTGCCCCTGGCTAGGGCATGGTGGTAGCAATGCTGGTGAGCCCAGCGATGTCAGGAGCAGTTGCCAGGGACCAGGTGTGCAAAGGTGGCTTCTCCTGGGGGATCTGGTGGTGAGCGCTGCTCACCGCTCATAGTTCTATTTCCATTGGACACCCAGCAGGCCCATGTCTCCATGGCCCTGTAAGGCAGCAGCTGGCGGGTCCCAGCATCTTTGTGAGCCTGTGTGATGCGTTGCCTGTCCCCTGCTTGTCTGGCTAGCGATTGTTAGCTGTTTTGCAAGTGGCTTATCATGAATAGTGGGTGTGTCTTCTCCTCCCTATATAAGGGCCAAAGGGTGTCAGTGGGAGGCAGAGTGTTGGAGACGGGACACGGCAGATGGTACTGCAACTGGCAGTGTCAGAATTGGAGAAGCTGGTTGCGGTGGAGGAGGAGGAGGCGGTGGAGGAGGAGGAGGCGGAGGAGGCATTGGCGGAGGTGGATGTGGAGGAGGCGGTGGTGGTGGAGGAGGCTCTGGTGGAGGAGGTGGTGGTGGACAAGGAGGACGAGGAGCCGGTGGAGGAGGTGGAGGTTGAGGAGGCTTTGGCTTTGGAGGAGGCGGTGGAGGAGGTGGAGGTGGTGGTCAAGGAGGAGGAGGTGGTGGAGGAGGTGGTGGATGAGGAGAAAGAGGCGGTGGACGAGGAGGAAGATGCAGTGTACAAGTAAGATTAGGTGGTGGTGGAGGATGTTGTGGACGAGGAGGGGGAGGCGGTGGAGGTGGAGGAGGAGGAGGAGGTGGTGGAGGACTAGGTGGTGGAGGAATGATAGGATCATTAGCGTTGAAGGAGACCTTCAATTTGTGCCACAAGTGAAGGCACAGAAATCCTCAAATCCCTCCGCTGCCCCTCAGGGCAATGCCTGAGTGCAGCTTCAGTGTTGGGGACAGCATTTGTAATTGAGGCAGGGGTTGACAGGATCCTCCTGTGTGAGGGACCCAAGACCCCAGCAAGGCTGTTGGGGCATCAATTGCTAATTCCTTTTCCCAGAAGATGAGCATGGAAAAGTGGTGTTTTAGAAAGAATGGTGCCAAACATGGGAAGTTGAGGAATTTCCACAGTCAAGTCTACAGCCACAATTCTCCTTCTGTCACCAGCATTGCACACCGGTGTCTGCTGTGTTCTCCCCTCTGCACTTGAAGAGCTGATACCCTCACTCGTTTCAGTGCGTACAGGGAGGATTATAAAGACCTAACGGCATAACATTGCCCTCCAAAGTCCTCCTTGTCACAAAAAAAACCATAGCGTGTGGGAGATTGCAAGGACCTGTTTTTTTCCACCTCTACCACCACCGCCTCCTCCTCCTCCTCTGCCACCTCCTCCTCCTTGTCAGAAACTTGCTGGCCAAATGGCTCTGCGTGCCCCTGGCTAGGGCATGGTGGTAGCAACGCTGGTGAGCCCAGCGATGTCAGGAGCAGTTGCCAGGGACCAGGTGTGCAAAGGTGGCTTCTCCTGGGGGATCTGGTGGTGAGCGCTGCTCACCGCTCATAGTTCTATTTCCATTGGACAGCCAGCAGGCCCATGTCTCCATGGCCCTGTAAGGCAGCAGCTGGCGAATCCCAGCATCTTTGTGAGCCTGAGTGATGCGTTGCCTGTCCCCTGCTTGTCTGGCTTGCGATTGTTAGGTGTTTTGCAAGTGGCTTGTCATGAATAGTGGGTGTGTCTTCTCCTCCCTGTATAAGGGCCAAAGGGTGTCAGTGGGAGGCAGAGTGTTGGAGACGGGAGACGGCAGATGCTACTGCAACTGGCAGTGTCAGAATAGGAGAAGGTGGCGGCGGAGGAGGAGGAGGTGGTAGAGGAGGAGGAGGAGGCGGAGGAGGAGAGGAGGAGGAGACGGCGGTGGAGGAGATATTGACGGAGGTGGCGGAGGAGGAGGTGGTGGAGAAGGTGGAGGAGATGGTGGGAAAGGAGAAAGAGGTGGTGGACGAGGAGGAGGAGGTTTGTACAAGTAAGATTAGGTGGTGGTGGAGGACGTTGTGGACGAGGATGGGGAGGCGGTGGAGGAGGAGGAGGAGGAGGAGGTGGTAGAGGCCTAGGTGGTGGAGGAATCATAGGGTCATTAGTGTTGGAGGAGACCTTCAAGTTTGTGCCACAAGTGAAGGCACAGAAATCCTCAAATCCCTCCGCTGCCCTTCAGGGCATTGCCTCAGTGCAGCTTCAGTGTTGGGGACAGCATTTGTAATTGAGGCAGGGGTTGGCAGCATCATCCTGTGTCAGAGACCCAAGACCCCAGCAAGGCTGTTCGGGCATCAATTGCCAATTCCTTTTCCCTGAAGCTGAGCATGGAAAAGTGGTGTTTTAGAAAGAATGGTGCCAAACATGGGAAGTTGAGGAATTTCCACAGTCAAGTCTACAGCCACAATTCTCCTTCTGTCACCAGCATTGCACACAGGTGTCTGCTGTGTTCTCCCCTCTGCACTTGAAGAGCAGATACCCTCACTCGTTTCAGTGCGTACAGGGAGGATTATAAAGACCTAACGGCATAACATTGCCCTCCAAAGTCCTCCTTGTCACAAAAAAAAACCAACAAAGGAACGAAGAGTGAGGGAGATTGCAAGGACCTGTTTTTGTCCACCTCTACCACCACCGCCTCCTCCTCCTCCTCTACCGCCTCCTCCTCCTTGTCAGAAACTTGCTGGCCAAATGGCTCTGCGTGCCCCTGGCTAGGGCATGGTGGTAGCAATGCTGGTGAGCCCAGCGATGTCAGGAGCAGTTGCCAGGGACCAGGTGTGCAAAGGTGGCTTCTCCTGGGGGATCTGGTGGTGAGCGCTGCTCACCGCTCATAGTTCTATTTCCATTGGACAGCCAGCAGGCCCATGTCTCCATGGCCCTGTAAGGCAGCAGCTGGCGAATCCCAGCATCTTTGTGAGCCTGTGTGATGCGTTGCCTGTCCCCTGCTTGTCTGGCTAGCGATTGTTAGGTGTTTTGCAAGTGGCTTGTCATGAATAGTGGGTGTGTCTTCTCCTCCCTATATAAGGGCCAAAGGGTGTCAGTGGGAGGCAGAGTGTTGGAGACGGGAGACGGCAGATGGTACTGCAACTGGCAGTGTCAGAATAGGAGAAGCTGGTGGCTGTGGCGGCGGAGGAGGAGGAGGTGGTAGAGGAGGAGGAGGAGGCGGAGGAGGAGGAGGAGGAGGCGGCGGTGGAGGAGATATTGACGGAGGTGGCGGAGGAGGAGGTGGTGGAGAAGGTGGAGGAGGTGGTGGAGAAGGTGGAGGAGATGGTGGGAAAGGAGAAAGAGGTGGTGGACGAGGAGGAGGAGGTTTGTACAAGTAAGATTAGGTGGTGGTGGAGGACGTTGTGGACGAGGAGAGGGAGGCGGTGGAGGAGGAGGAGGAGGAGGAGGTGGTAGAGGACTAGGTGGTGGAGGAATCATATGGTCATTAGTGTTGGAGGAGACCTTCAAGTTTGTGCCACAAGTGAAGGCACAGAAATCCTCAAATCCCTCCGCTGCCCTTCAGGGCATTGCCTGAGTGCAGCTTCAGTGTTGGGGACAGCATTTGTAATTGAGGCAGGGGTTGGCAGCATCATCCTGTGTCAGAGACCCAAGACCCCAGCAAGGCTGTTCGGGCATCAATTGCCAATTCCTTTTCCCTGAAGATGAGCATGGAAAAGTGGTGTTTTAGAAAGAATGGTGACAAACATGGGAAGTTGAGGAATTTCCACAGTCAAGTCTACAGCCACAATTCTCCTTCTGTCACCAGCATTGCACACCGGTGTCTGCTGTGTTCTCCCCTCTGCACTTGAAGAGCAGATACCCTCACTCGTTTCAGTGCGTACAGGGAGGATTATAAAGACCTAACGGCATAACATGGCCCTCAGAAGTCCTCCTTGTTACAAAAGAAAAACCACAAAAGAACCAAGAGTGAGGGAGATTGCAAGGACCTGTTTTTTTCCACCTCTACCACCACCGCCTCCTCCTCCTCCTCTACCGCCTCCTCTTCCTTGTCAGAAACTTGCTGGCCAAATGGCTCTGCGTGCCCCTGGCTAGGGCATGGTGGTAGCAATGCTGGTGAGCCCAGCGATGTCAGGAGCAGTTGCCAGGGACCAGGTGTGCAAAGGTGGCTTCTCCTGGGGGATCTGGTGGTGAGCGCTGCTCACCGCTCATAGTTCTATTTCCATTGGACAGCCAGCAGGACCATGTCTCCATGGCCCTGTAAGGCAGCAGCTGGTGAATCCCAGCATCTTTGTGAGCCTGTGTGATGCGTTGCCTGTCCCCTGCTTGTCTGGCTAGCGATTGTTATCTGTTTTGCAAGTGGCTTGTCATGAATAGTGGGTGTGTCTTCTCCTCCTTATATAAGGGCCAAAGGGTGTCAGTGGGAGGCAGAGTCTTGGAGACGGGAGACGGCAGATGGTACTGCAACTGGCAGTGTCAGAATTGGAGAAGGAGGAGGCGGTGGAGGAGGTGGCCGTGGGGGAGGCTTTGGCGGATGTGGATGTGCAGGAGGCAGTGGCGTTGGAAGAGTTGGTGGACATGGAGGAGGAGGCGCTGGAGGAGGTGGTGGAAGGAGGAGGAGGCGGTGGAAGAGGAGGAGGAGGCAGTGTACAAGTAAGTTTAGGTGGTGGTGGAGGACGTTGTGGACGAGGTGGGGGAGGCGGTGGAGGTGGTGGAGGAGGAGGAGGTGGTGGATGACTAGGTGGTGGAGGAATGATAGGATCATTAGCGTTGGAGGAGACCTTCAATTTGTGCCACAAGTGAAGGCACAGAAATCCTCAAATCCCTCCGCTGCCCCTCAGGGCATTGCCTGAGTGCAGCTTCAGTGTTGGGGACAGCATTTGTAATTGAGGCAGGGGTTGGCAGGATCATCCTGTGTGAGGGACCCAAGACCCCAGCAAGGCTGTTGGGGCATCAATTGCCAATTCTTTTTCCCTGAAGCTGAGCATGGAAAAGTGGTGTTTTAGAAAGAATGGTGACAAACATGGGAAGTTGAGGAATTTCCACACTCAAGTCTACAGCCACAATTCTCCTTCTGTCACCAGCATTGCACACCGGTGTCTGCTGTGTTCTCCCCTCTGCACTTGAAGAGCAGATACCCTCACTCGTTTCAGTGCGTACAGGGAGGATTATAAAGACCTAACGGCATAACATTGCCCTCCAAAGTCCTCCTTGTCACAAAAATAAACGAAGAGTGAGGGAGATTGCAAGGACCTGTTTTTTTCCACCACCTCCTCCTCTACCGCCTCCTCCTCCTTGTCAGAAACTTGCTGGCCAAATGGCTCTGCGTGCCCCTGGCTAGGGCATGGTGGTAGCAACGCTGGTGAGCCCAGCGATGTCAGGAGCAGTTGCCAGGGACCAGGTGTGCAAAGGTGGCTTCTCCTGGGGGATCTGGTGGTGAGCGCTGCTCACCGCTCATAGTTCTATTTCCATTGGACACCCAGCGGGACCATGTCTCCATGGCCCTGTAAGGCAGCAGCTGGCGGTCCCAGCATCTTCTTGACCCTGAGTGATGCGTTGCCTGTCCCCTGATCGGCTGGCTTGAGATTGTTAGGTGTTTTGCAAGTGGCTTGTCATGAATAGTGGGTGTGTCTTCTCCTCCCTATATAAGGGCCAAAGGGTGTCAGTGGGAGGCAGAGTGTTGGAGACGGGAGACGGCAGATGCTACTGCAACTGGCAGTGTCAGAATAGGAGAAGGTGGCGGCGGTGGAGGAGGAGGTGGCGGTGGAGGAGTCTCTGGCGGTGGAGGAGGCTCTGGCAGAGGAGGAGGTGGTGGACGAGGAGCAGGCGGTGCAGGAGGTGGAGGAGGCGGTGGATGAGGAGAAAGAGGCGGTGGACGAGGAGGAAGAGGCAGTGTACAAGTAAGATTAGGCGGTGGTGGAGGACGTTGTGGACGAGGATGGGGAGTTGGTGGAGGTGGAGGAGGAGGAAGAGGAGGTGGTGGAGGACTAGGTGGTGGAGGAATCACAGGGTCATTAGTGTTGGAGGAGACGTTGAAGTTTGTGCCACAAGTGAAGGCACAGAAATCCTCAAATCCCTCCGCTGCCCCTCAGGGCATTGCCTGAGTGCAGCTTCAGTGTTGGGGACAGCATTTGTAATTGAGGCAGGGGTTGGCAGCATCATCCTGTGTCAGGGACCCAAGACCCCAGCAAGGCTGTTGGGGCATCAATTGCCAATTCCTTTTCACTGAAACTGAGCATGGAAAAGTGGTGTTTTAGAAAGAATGGTGCCAAATATGGGAAGTTGAGGAATTTCCACACTCAAGTCTACAGCCACAATTCTCCTTCTGTCACCAGCATTGCACACCGGTGTCTGCTGTGTTCTCCCCTCTGCACTTGAAGAGCAGATACCCTCACTCGTTTCAGTGCGTACAGGGAGGATTATAAAGACCTAACGGCATAACATTGCCCTCAAAAGTCCCCCTTGTTACAAAAATAAAAAAACAAACAAACAAAGAAACAAAAAAAACAACCAAGAGTGACGGAGATTGCAAGGACCTGTTTTTTTCCACCTCTACCACCACCGCCTCCTCCTCCTCCTCTACCGCCTCCTCCTCCTTGTCAGAGACTTGCTGGCCAAATGGCTCTGCGTGCCCCTGGCTAGGGCATGGTGGTAGCAATGCTGGTGAGCCCAGCGATGTCAGGAGCAGTTGCCAGGGACCAGGTGTGCAAAGGTGGCTTCTCCTGGGGGATCTGGTGGTGAGCGCTGCTCACCGCTCATAGTTCTAGTTCCATTGGACAGCCAGCAGGCCCATGTCTCCATGGCCCTGTAAGGCAGCAGCTGGCGAATCCCAGCATCTTTGTGAGCCTGTGTGATGCGTTGCCTGTCCCCTGCTTGTCTGGCTAGCGATTGTTAGGTGTTTTGCAAGTGGCTTGTGATGAATATTGGGTGTGTCTTCTCCTCCCTATATAAGGGCCAAAGGGTGTCAGTGGGAGGCAGAGTGTTGGAGACGGGAGACGGCAGATGGTACTGCAACTGGCAGTGTCAGAATAGGAGAAGTTGGCGGCGGTGGATGAGGAGGAGAAGGCGGTGGAGGAGGTGGAGTTAGAGGAGGCGCTGGCGGTGGAGGAGGCTCTGCCAGAGGATGAGGTGGTGGACAAGGGGGAGGAGGCGGTGGAGGAGGTAGAGGAGGCGGTGGAGGAGGAGGAGGCGGTGAGGAGGTGGATGTGGAGGAGGCGATGGAGGAGGAGGAGGCCTTGGATGTGGAGGAGACATTGGCGAGGTGGCTGTGGAGGAGACGGTGGCGGTGGAGGAGGCTCTTACGGTGGAGGAGGGTGTGGACAAGGAGGAGGAGGCGGTGGAGAGGTGGAGGAGGCAGTGGAAAAGGAGAAAGAGGCGGTGGACGAGGAGGAAGAGGTAGTGTACAAGTAAGATTAGGTGGTGGTGGAGGATGTTGTGGACGAGGAGGGGGAGGTGGTGGAGGTGGAGGTGGAGGAGGAGGTTGGTGAAGGACTAGGTGGTGGAGGAATGATAGGATCATTAGTGTTGGAGGAGACCTTGAAGTTTGTGCCACAAGTAAAGGCACCGAAATCCTCAAATCCCTCCGCTGCCCCTCAGGGCATTGCCTCAGTGCAGCTTCAGTGTTGGGGACAGCATTTGTAATTGAGGCAGGGGTTGACAGGATCATCCTGTGTGAGGGACCCAAGACCCCAGCAAGGCTGTTGGGGCATCAGTTTCCAATTCCTTTTCCCTGAAGCTGAGCGTGGAGAAGTGGTGATTTAGAAAGAATGGTGCCAAACATGGGAAGTTGAGGAATTTCCACACTCAAGTCTACAGCCACAATTCTCCTTCTGTCACCAGCATTGCACACCGGTGTCTGCTGTGTTCTCCCCTCTGCACTTGAAGAGCAGATACCCTCACTCGTTTCAGTGCGTACAGGGAGGATTATAAAGACCTAACAGCATAACATTGCTGTACATTGCATAATATTGGCATAACATTGCCAAAAGTCCTCCTTGTCCCCCCCCCCAGAAAAAAAGAGAAAAAATTAAAAAGAGAGGGAGATTTCAAGAACTTGTTTTTTTTTCCATTGCCTCCTCTTTCTGCAGCACCTCTTCCTCTTCCAGCTCCATCGCCTCCTCCGCCTTCTCCTTCTACTCCTCCATCGGCTCCTCCCCCTTGTCAGAGTCTTCCTTGCTGTATTGTTCTGCATGCCCCTGACTTGCCCATCGTAATGTAATGGTTGTTTGCAATAGGTATTTTTTTGTTTGTTTGTTTTGTTGTTTTCTTTGTGTTTTGTTTTTTGTTTGTTTGTTTTTTATATATTCTGAAATTGTTTTGAGTTTTGGTGCAGAGAAGACTGTGTTGCCTTATGTACTACAAATTATAATCTTGAAGTCTAACATCTCAAAACGTTTAATTGTGAGAATGCATTTCCTAAAATGAGAGCAAGGCTTATTGCTAGTCATCTTGTGGCAAATATTCTGCCCTTGCAAGCTGCTGCCATTCCAGTTTTTATACTAGTTTGAGACAGAACACCATGCAGCTTAGATCTAACACATAGATCTATGGTCCTTTTTTGCTCAAAAGAAGAGAATAGATCAGTTGCCTTAGAGTAAACATCAGAATTCAGAAAGGCAAGGAGCGAAACTAGATGGCAGTTTGAGAAAAAAGGAAGAAGGGAGTGCAAAGAAAAGGAAAGGAGTCAGAAAAGGAAAAACAAGCATTTTAGAAAGTCATTCAAGGGATATTAGTCAAGAAATAAGAAAATGAATAAAAGGAGAAATGTGAAGAAGGTGGGAAAGATACAGAAAGTGATGTAAACAAGGCTCAGTAAAAGAAACAATAAAAAACAGAATGTAGAGAGAGGAGGGGAGTCATAAATGGAAAAGAGGTAGTGGCTGCAACAACGTAGCAGACATAACAGTATGTTTTACATGAGGCTGCATAGCCAGGCAGAAGAGCTGCACAGATTGCAGACACGCAACTCACATTGAATGAACCATATGTTCCAAAGTTCAAAAACAAACTCACCCACAGTCAGCCATATGCACGCCTCCACATGCACATTTTCCAGAAAAATGACACTCAAGGCTCACAGTTCAGTCTAAGATTTTTAAGCCGTAAAGAAAAATGAGTACGTATTCATTACATTGACACTATCTGGGCTAAAGAGGGAAAGCTATTCAATCTTTTATGAGGTCTTTTGTTTCTCCTCTCCCCAAAAGTATATTATGACTTGTAGCATGGGCTGTCTCTGCCACAATGGAAAGTATGTACTATGTAGTGCTAGACCTTGCCACTTGATGTGCAAGTATGTGAAGCAGCAGATGTTGCAGATGGGCGGGGGAAGGGAAGTTCTAGCCTCTTCAGGCCTCATCTCTAGCTCAGCCTCTTCCATTCTAACAAAACTGAACAAAGAAGAACCTTTGAAACCCATCTTAATCATTTTTCTTCTCTTGTTGGAACTTCAGCTTTCCTGAGCATGTTCAATGTGTAGCTTCAGGAGATGGTGACTGTAGGTTACATGATTAAAGGCTTATATTCAAAAACACGGAGGCATACAGCAGGAGAACCCCAACAGCCTGATCAGGGAAAGGAGTACCCTGGCCTGGTTCCTGACATGGCTGTCACAGGAGAAGGATCAGCCCTATTACCTGGTGCTGAAATCCATCAAGATTATAGATTCATAGAATCATAGAATGATTAGAGTTGGAAAGGACCTTTAAGTGCATCTAGTTCCAATCCCCCTGCCATTGGCTGGGACATCTTCCACTAGATCAGGTTGCCCAAAGCCCCAGCTTGGCCTTGAACACTTCCAGATGAGTCATTATGAAAAGCTGTCTGGGGCACCTTTTAGACTGAAGGGGTCATGGCCTATACGGGCATGGTATGGACCAGCTACCAGAGACACTTGTTCACATGTTTGTGTCTCTACATAAGGCAACTGGGACACCAGGGGGTCCAGAGCCAGCTACTGGGTAGACTGAACATCTAATGCCAGTTACTGAACGGCTTCACTTACTGGAGGGTGTGAGGGTGTGTGAGAGAGAGAGAAAGAGAAGGGGTCTAAGTACCAGTATCTGCAGAGGCAATACAGGACTTGTGTGTTCATCTGTGCGGATGCCAACTGGAAAATCTGGGATGCAGAGTTCAGCAATCAGATTGTGGCTAAGAATATCTAAGACCAGCTGCTGGTGGGATCCATATTATATATATGTTATATATTTTTCACTAACTGGCTTTTATCCTGACCACTCCTAAAGGGGAACAAGATGAAGCTTTTAGTGCCATTTTTCATTTGTGTGGGTGTTGTGCTTTATGCCTGTGTTAATCCATACATAGGTTTATACGTATAATATGCATGCATGCCTGGTGGACATATATGCTCAGCCTCAGTAGTGGCAGGACCTGGGGCTATGGAGGTGCAGTAGTCTTGCCACTATCAGATCTGGCAGCTCCTAGATGTTGATGGCACATAACCCACTACAGAGGTTTTCCATAGAGGCTGTGAGTGTAGGACAGAGATGCAAGAAATGTACCATGCTTACCTTGAATGAGATCCTTTTTGTACCACATCTACTCCCATGGTGACAGACTCTTGTTGTTAATTCTGGCATTGCCCACTTTGCAATGACCATGTTTTCCCTAGCTGTCCATAAGTCAGTTGCCTCTACTGTCTTCTTGACAGACACACACCAAAGATGTGTTTTGAAGCATTTTGTTGAGAAGGATATTAACTCAGCATTGGATCTCTGTACATGGCATGTGGTCCTTCGTAGAGTGCACCACTCCTTCTGCACCAGCACAAAGTCATTGTGTTGCATGGGGCACAGGAGGTGGATGAGTATGTTCTTGATTCAAGATCATGCCATTGTGCTTCTCTCCAGCTGAGGCATACTGGGACCTTCAGGGCCCTGGGGCTGAGGCTTAGGAGGCTGTTGAGATTCATTCTCTAGGACTAGAACTGAAGGTAGTGGCTCTGTCAAGCAGTGATAATTTCATAGTTACTGAAGGAGTTAAGGCTGATGAAGTTCTGACAGTCCAAATCCTGGGTTTCACCTTATTTAAGAAAATGACCTTTCTCTCTTTTACCCTGAATTTCCTTCCCATAGGGTCAAACTGCTTCCTGCCTTGGACACCTAGATAGCTCTCTCTGTTGACAGCACTGGAGCCTGTGAATGACTCCCCAAACTGTCAGTCATAACCCTGTCCGAAGGAAGGGTTGCCTTCATCAAAAATTCATCAAAACCTGGAAAGCTATACTTGCTATATTGCTTCTCTGAGACTTTCAAAGTGGAGGCCTTCAGGTCATCAGAGCAATCCCAGCCATGACTCAAGCTGCATCTGCACACTCATTGAGTACAATACTTACTGATTAACAGCTACCATTAGGAGCTCTGTCTATAACTTCACTGGTCACTGTGAAAGATAAGTGGGAATTAGTTCCTTTGTGTGTTACTTTGCAGAACATGAGGAAGGGCAAGGTAATGGTGTCCTTTAATGATACTTGAAGAATAAGAAGTTCTTCATCCTCATGTAACAGATATATATGTTCAGCCAGAAGGTGCACATTTGTGTAGATAACACATCTTGAAGAATGTCACCCTTACATGAGCCCACATTTTGTTCCAGGATATGTCAGAAAAGTTTTAAACAGAAAGTTAAAATATTTCAAATATATTGTGCAGCAGGGAGGCATGCAATTAGCATATACTTTTCTAAAAAAACTAGATTCAATGAAGAAGAAAAATAAGTTTGGGTTGTTTTAATTCAATGTAAGGAGTACAAGTTCTGAGTAAACAACTTTTTCAAGAGGCCAGTTCAGTGTGAAGCAACTTTTTTTGAGCTATTGACCTTGATTTTTTTAAATTCATCTGTAATAGGAATAAGGACTCTGGAAGATCTCTTTCAGTATATGTGCAGGCTTATCTACTTGGGAGACTGAAAAAGACTTCTCTGTTCTGGCACAGAAGGACAAATGAAATGCTGGTGCATGGACCACCTCTACACTCAGAAGTTTCATCAGTTAATCTAAGTTAGAGAACAACTGAAAAAGGCTGAAAAGTAACTTTTTGTGTGTTTAATTTGCCTTGATTCTTCACTGATTACACTAACACTATTCAAGGGCTCCACACATTTAGATATAGAAGTTTCTAAGCTGATCTGCTGAATCTGTATGACCTCTGTGTGCAGAGATAGCTATAAAAAGAGAAAAGACAAAAACAGCTAGACTGCTGAGTCTGTTCAATGTAAAAGAGAAGATGAGTGAGACTTTTAATTTCCAGCTTTATACACAGCGCAGACAGGAAACAGTGCATTTTATTTATATGAGTGTGTTAATTTTGGTTCAGAAGCTAATAGCATAATTCCCTTTGTGGGACCTGTCATACATTGAAGCTAAATCATCCCCTGCGGTGTAATAGGAAAGGGGGACTATGGACTCAGGAGAGCCATTTCCCTGTCATTAGCAAATTTCATCCTTATGTCTGGATACCCAGTACACTGTCCACAGCACGACTGAATCTTTTTTGCTAGCTTCAGAGAATGTTGTTGCCTTCGAAGAGCACAATAATTTAGCAATTTCAAATTCTGTTTTTAAAAACTCCTTGGAGAGGACAGTCTGAAAATATTTCCATTGCCCTGTGTTTGCAAACCATTCTGCCATTAAGGTACCTGAGTTTTGTTTGTGTCTCACCACTAGTCCACTATACAGCCTGCACTGACTTTCTCTTCCTTGGATTCCCATCTGCAAACTGAGGGTGTCTACTGAAGTGCTTTCAGAGCCTAGGATGAACAATATTAGTGGATGATGAGGGATAATGGCAGTGCACTTTTTTAGGGACTTCTGAACACTGCAGGGAGAAGTGCTGAAGTTTGTTTCTCTATAAACTCTCCCTCTGTCTCTCTTTCCAGATGGCCGGGCTGGGATTGCCAATTAAAAATAAAGAGAACGTTAGGGAAATGAAAGAGAGGAAAAGTAAGATATACAGAGCAGCAATTAGAAAAGAGACAGCTAAAATAGGTTCATGATGGCAGAGATTCCTTCATGTTTGAGAAATGTGTGTAAGGTGAGGCTTTTCTACTGTAAAGCCAATTTTGTATTAATAAATGCCCCCCCACATTCTTTCATCCTGAAGATAATGTGATGAAATGAGTAGATCTGAAGTAGTCTGGGAACAGCTGAGCAATTACAGCTGGGTCTGCTGTGAGCAGAGAAAGCAAGAAAAGGTCAGCCTATTTATGAAACTTGTGTGTTGCTGGTTCGCACAGAGTTAAGTGCTTGAGCTTCTATTTCTGCCTTTGGAAATCTCCCACAAAGCCTCCCAGGAGGCATGTTTGCGAGAAATTTGCATCAGCTTAGAGTAAACTGGTTTAAAACGATAATGAATTGAAACTATTATAAACTCTTGTGTGACTATTTCACTGTTCACCGAAGTGCATGGCCATACGGAATTTAATCCACAGGTCTCTCCCTACATGAAGGCATATGATTTGTCACTGATTCAGCTGAACATGTGGACATTCTTAACATGCTTTAGAAATGAGTTACATTGATTTACCACTGTAAGCTAAATTGATTATAGAAAATGTTAAAATGTTGTGGACACCAGCACCAAAAGTTAGGAAATACCCCAATTAAGGTGACCAGCATAATATGCACATGTTGCAGTCCTTTGTCATGAGATCACATCACATTCTCTCCAGAGATACCCCCCACTCAGAGCATGGTGTTCAGTTACTGACAAGTTTTTGGTGTTTGTGTTTAATCCTCATTGTTCAGTGTGTGGTCCCTGCATTACTGATTGCTGCTCAGCCCTGCGTACAAAGGCAAAACTCTGAGTCTGCATGTAGGTTTTGTGTGGAACATGCCCCATGAACACAAGTGCCAAGTGGCAATAAATAAGTGGAAGTGGAATAAATAAGTTCTTGCTTGCTTTTACGGCACCTCCCGTCTGCAAAGCACAGCTCCTGCTGGCTCAGCTCACCACTCTGCAGACCAGAGGAGGTGGCAGAGATGCATGGAGAAGTGTGGCAGAAGTCTTGCTGGACTCCAGTTCTCTCAGGATGGCTTTCAGTCACTTGAGCAATAGCATGATCCTCTCTCATCCTCTCTCTCTTTTTAACACAGTTTCCTATTTATTTTGCAGGTTTTGTCTTCAACAGTTGTGCAAGGTCTGATAGACAACAGTCTTTTTCATCACACAACCCCCTTTCATCACCAAAACACCATCAGTCTGCATATTGCATGAGATGGAGATCCTTGACAAAAATGTTGTATGGTCCTGTTTATAATTAATCGTAATTGTGTACATGCACAAGAAGACTGAAATTAAGTTCCGTGTCTGTCTTTAATATTTGGTTTTACAACGTTAATGATCTTTTAATGTATTCTTTTTAAATAAATTTCCTCGTTTATTAAAACAGTAAACTGAAAACCCAGAAATTCCTTTGCAAGAAGCAGTAACAGCTTCTTCATGGACCATCAGGAGGGCTGATTCCGTCTTTCAAAGGCAGGTCTGAAAATATAGAAGGATCACATGGGTCAAAAAAGTTGGGGTTGTTTGTTTTTTGTTTTGTTTGTTTGTTTTTGTTGTTCATGCAATATATTAATAATTTTGATTCAAAAATAATTGAATCTTTATACAAAATGTAAATCCATATGGAAACATCAAAATTTCCGCTTTTCAGAGTGTTTGAGTGAAACATTTAGATTGGTCATTTTTAGATTGGTCAGCATACACTGAAGTCTGTGGTGGTGGTTTCTCCTCAGCAAGGCCCACATTTTCAGAGTCCTGGAGAAGATCCACAAATCTTGCCTGGACCTCATCTGAGACAGTTGGAGTGTCCCCCTGCTCAGAGTGGTTAGAGTCTCCCTGCCTTGTCCTGCCCTGCCCTGAGGTGCCACCATCACCCCTTCTACTTCAGGGCTGTGTTGTTCGTTTCCAGAATGGTGGTGCAGAGCTGCCCAGCCCTGTGCAAAAACAACCTGGGGCTGTCAGGGCTCAGGACTCTACATCCAACATGCAGCAAGCACTGTGCAGCTGTACTTCTGCCTCTGCAGCAAATACCATTTTTCTGACGTGGAAGCATTGGCTCAAACAATTTCAGGCACTTATATTCTTCTCCCCTCCCAGTTTACCCATGACCCTCCAAGCCTGACCTTGTCCTGTTCCTACTTCCCCCTACACTTCAGCTCCCTCATCTCCACCTCGTCTCTCCCTCATCTCAGTTTCCAGACAGTCACCAGCTGCTTCCTTCAGTCCCAGCCTCCCTTTCTATTTCTAGTCCTCTCTTTCAACCTCTCCACATGATGATCTGCCACGACACATCTCTACCTCTCCATCAATTGCTGCTGGTGATCCTGGCACCAGCTTCTTGATGAAAATCCTGCCATAAAGTTATGCTAAGGATAAAACTGAATTTTTCTGCCATATTTTTTTCCTGGCTAATAGATGAACCTTTTTGTTGTTTTGTTTGTTAAAAAAAAAAAAAAAAAAAAAAAAAAAAACTACGAACGGCCCCTCCAGCATCTCATTCAACATTTCCAGCAGTGGCTCAAGATCAGCACAGTTTATTAAAACAGAGAGTTGAAACATATGATAGGAAGAGCAGAGCAACATTTAGTGTAGGTGTCCTTTTGAGCTTCAGTTGCAATATTCCCATGTGGCCTTCATTTCCTGAGATGAGGGAAGTGAAAAGCAAGACAGTACAGTAGATTGTAATCTCTATGCCAGGTTATAATGCTGTTCTGTCTTGAGAGACAAAGTGCCATACGCAAAGATATATGGTCATGCCCACCAGTAATCACTAGCTTATTTGCTATGGAATAAATACTAGCATATATGGTCTTCTTCCACAGCAGTTTGGGAAGTTAATAGGTTGCTGCCTGTAAAGCCTGTTCAGAAAGCAGACAGTACAGTTGTTAGCCTCCAGGTCCATGAAAACATTTTTCTTGATACTCATATGTACTCCTGCATCTTTCAGTGGATTTCCAAAAGCTGTTAATAGTTCTGGAAGCGAATTGCTCTTTCCAACAAGAGAGGAAAGAAAAGCTTTGATTCTGTTCATCCTGTCTAGTTTGTTACCCATACTGGTAGGAAAAGAAAAGTCTCTAGTTGCCCATTTTGTGCTATGCTCATATATCTCTATGCATATGCACGCGTGTGTGCACATGCATATGCACATGAATGTGATTGTGCATGCAAGAGTATGTGTGATAACATCATCCAGATGCCACACCATACTGTTGGATTATGTCAGTCTCACCCAATGAAGCACACTGAGCAAATGCTAATAGTTAAGAGCTAATAAACACTACACTAGAAGGTCAGTGCTGAATCGTTTGGATTGTGCACATGGTTCTCAGATACTTTCCCCCAGTATTTCCCTGTAGCTGTAGATAAGCTGCGTGGCTGCAGATCTCCCTGTAGGAGGGATTTTTAAAGCCCTGCACTTTACTGAGTCAGCTCAATATGTTCAGAAAGAAACAGCCCCAGTACAGTTGGACAGCATTATTGCCAGAAAACAGACTTCACAGTTTCCAAAGGATGCTCACAATGAGAATTCCCATGTCTTTGATATGGTTGTCTCAAAGCAAAAAATAGGTCTTGTGTACAGAGGTCAGAAATAGGAGAACGTACAAATCTTTGACTACTTCATTTTATTTCTCAGTAACTTTTTGCTTGTGGCTTCATATCAGTCCATGTACATGATGTATAATCACAGTAAACTTCAGGTTGTGCTTCTTTATTGACAGTGCAATCTTTATGTAAATCAAAAGATAATATCTTTGTTACTTGCATGATGAAGGACTCTGCTTCACTGTGTGCTATATACTTTTGGCCACCTGTAGCAGTTAATAAACTGGGGCCTTTGTTGCCCAAATCACTGCCCACTTCCTCCCTTCAGCTGACCCTTCTGTGAACTGCAAGGAGTTCCTGCTGAGACAGTAGATGCAGTTAGAAGTTGACCACACAGTCCTGGAGACAACTGTGGGAATAATGAAAACATTGAAAGAGTTCAAAATAAATGTTGAATTAGTAAAATTTTGTATCAGTCTTCAACTATTCATTTAACCCCAGACCCAAACTCCTTCTTCTGCTTTACAATTATTTAACCTTTTACTATTTCTAAAATCTGTGTGAATGCCAACAGACAAAAAAAAAAAAAAAAAAAAAAACAACAAAAACACTTTACTGCTTAGGATGGTAGCAGACACTTCTGAAGTCCCAAGACAGATATGAAAAAATCAATGTCCCTTCAAATATCGTCTGTATTAAGAAATGAGCTACAGCTATTTCTAAAGTCAAGGCAACTTCCCAGCCATAGAGGAAATTTGGGACCCCTGTTCAGAACGAGTTCTTCTGTTTTCCTGATGCCCCTCTAGAAGAGGTGCTCTCCCTGCTGCCCACTGTGCACTGCTTGGCAAGTTTGGAGATGACTAGTCAGGACTGAGGTAGACGGAAGCTCATACCAGAATGACTCAAAATAAGGTTGGGAGAATAAAAGATTCTTATAGGTAGAGAAGTCTCCCAAGAAGACTGACATAAATTCAGACTGGGGACTCCAAAGGCTAGAGAAGAATGAGCAGTTGACAATGGCTACTTCTCTTAAGGTTCATGATGCAGATGTAGGAGGAAGGGTCTACCTTGTCCAATGATCCAAAGGTTAAGATTCTTTCCACCTCTTTCCAAGGGTGAAGCACTCTGTCCCACAGAACAGCCTTTAGCCTTTATTTTTTAAGCTGAGATGGCCAACAGGAATCTGGCAGTTGAAGTTATGTAACTAGTCCTGGAGGTGTGGAAACACAGCTCAGTGCTAATGCCTGTATGTCAGCAGCCATAAATAACCTGTGAGTGTGTGAAGATGCTGTTTTATCCCATAGAAGTGCCTGACCCCCTCAATACCAGTAAAGATGCTGTGTGCAGCTAGGGAGCAGCAAGTGCAACCTGCATTCCTTAAGGGTAGATGTCCTCACTTAGTCTGAATCCCATACAGCAGGACTTCTACTGATTGTAGGGGGTCTGTCCACATCTTAAGGAGTTATTTCACCCACTAGCAATGTGATCAAGCTCAAGGGCTCAGTTCTCATGTTAGTAATTTCATAGACTGTAAAGCCAGAAAGTACTTTAATGATCATCTGGTCTGGCCTCCCACATAGCACATGTTAAGTAATGTCACCAAGTAAATCCTGCCTTAACTCCAACAACTTGCAGCTGAACATTTCTTAAGAGAGAAAGAGAGAAAGAGAGAGAGAGAGAGAGAGAGAAAGAAAGAAAGAAAGGAAGGAAGGAAGGAAGGAAGGAAGAAAGGAAGGAAGGAAGGAAGAAAGAAAAAGAAAGAAAGAAAGAAAGAAAGAAAGAAAGAAAGAAAGAAAGAAAGAAAAAGAAAAAAAAGAAAGACCTGTTTTTCAGTGCCAAAAGGGAGAGGGAAAAAAAAAAAAGTAAAAATAAAAAAGTTGGGATGTTGAAATTTTGTGTGGGATAAAAAAAAAGTTCTGAATATGTTTCCTTTTGAATGAATCAATATGTTTTGATACATTTGGATCAACATTGATCTGCATTTGTGGGTTCCTGTGGTGCCACACCTGCTTACTGCTGGTCTTGGCAGCCTGTCACCCAGAAATGGAAGACTTGCAACTGCACCGTGTCCTCAGAGCAGGGTGCCAGAGCCACAGCATAAACCTGAAGGTGCAGGTACTCCTGTAGATCAGACACAAAGTTTTGGAGACCACAATCGCAGCTCCTCAGGCTGCTTAGTATAATTTCATTTTTGCTAATGCTCAACATGCTCGGTCTGTGTAAAAACAGAGCTGAAAAGCCCATCCATGTCTGACCTTATTCTGTAATAAACCATAGTCCTCCTTTGTGCATGGCTTCATGATAGTAGGGTACCATGGAAGATGACAGTGAGCCTAAGCTAGCAATATGCTTCTGACACAGTAAATAGCTGAGGGCATTTGTATTATACAAGATGTTCTGTTGGGTGAGACTCTTGGCTGCTAGAAGTAAATTTGGGGTTTAGCTATTAGAAGTTCCTCCATAGTTTCTTAAGGGCAGAGATCATCATTATTTTGTCCTGACAAATGCCAAGTCAAGCAACTCAATCGGCTACCCTACGTTCCCATGCTGTTTCAAATACCTGCTCTTTGCTACATAAGCAGCTGCCGAGTACTGTCCTTTCTGTTCTTGGCAATTTTTTTACTCTTTCTAAAGTGTCTTCTCAAATCAGAATAAATTCTGAGCTCTCGACCTCTTTACTGACAAGAATTTAAACATCAGCAGAGGCAAATGTCCATTACTCTTCAATTTAATCTTTACCACAGGAAACTGGCTTACCATTTTATAGATTATCACACATTTCTGTTTGATTCACAAATGATAGTAGTATTCTCCCTTTCCCCCTGTGGTACCAATTTCTAGCCAACCACAAGCAGGAGCCTGAAAAGAAAAAATAAATAAATAAAAGGAAAGGCAAGCCTGTTAATCCACTATGACACATACACCTTGATTTTATTTTATTGGAGGGATTTTATAAGGGCTATTATCTTCTGTTGTACATAATCCAACACTTCCCTTAGGGCAATCAAAATTGAGATTCATATGACTTGGAGTTTACAATCCAATGCAGCTGGCAAAACCAGGATTCTGATTCATGACCACAAATGTAATCCTACTGCACACATACTAAGGACAAGAAAAAAAAAGAGACAGAGAATAAGGAAAACCCTGGTGAAGTGATCTATCATATTGTCTGAGCAGGAGTGTTTGAGAACTGGTATCATTAAATGAGTTGAAACTCCAGTTAATTTGATTCAAAGGTTGCATGACCTCTGTTAAGTAAGGGACTCCCTTTCCCTGCTGTCTTTGTCTGTTCTTAATAATTTAGCCAGCAACAAGGTAGGATCCAAGATTGACTTTTTCTGCTATGAACATGACTTCAGTCCAAGTATTTTAGCACCTGAACTCAAGTGAGGATAATAAATGTCAAAGAAATATTTATAGCTTGGTATATGGAGAATTTCCAGTTCCCTATCCTGCAATAACACACATTCATCTGCTAACAGCATTACAGTTGCAATTTTAAAGCAGACAGTGCCTGAAAATAGACCACTGCAGTATACGCAGATAGCTGTTGCATTTAAGTGTTTAAGTTGATAATTAAATTAGAAAATAATTATCCAGCCTTGGGAAGCCACTTTCTTCCTGGATTTGGACATGCCCAGAGGTTCAGAGCAAGCTCTGTGCCTCTTCCACTCCTCTGTGTGCATTTAGAGGAAGTCCATTCATGCATGTACCCAGCTGAGTGGAGTGAGCCTACAGGAAAAGAAGGTCACACAGCAGTAATTGAAATTTAGAAGTGGAAAAAAAGATTTCTTATCCCATCTAAAACATCCCTCTGGCCACTACAAGTGAATTATTCTTCAGGGCTTTGTCAGATCTAGTTTTAACTGACCACAGTGATGGAAGCCCCATCTCTTCCTCTGGGAGAAAGTTGCACATTTGAACAAAGCTCCCTGCTAGCAAATATTTCCTGATGCTAAGCCTGTATTTTCCTTCTTTTTTAAAGTGATCCCTTTAATGCTGGCTTGATCCAGGATTTTTTTCCAGTGAACTCAGCTCTTTGAGACCTGGAATGTTTACTGGAATGTATGTATTTTCACCCTGAGATTATGGTTTAAAATCCACCTTAAGCTCATACTGGCTAGAGGCTGCAGTTGAGCACATGCTCTCACAGGTCTGTATGCTATAGGTTGAGGTGTGCAGTCCCCTTCTGAAGGTGCTCACATTCACACAGCACAAGCAGTGCATAAAGCTGCTGTCACTCCCCGTTGCCAATCCAGGGGCTGGTGGGAGCTAAAATATCTTTTGGTAACTTGCAGAGACACCAGGCAAGTGATGAAGTGCTCAGGCACAGGTGGTGTCGGGCATTTTACTGTTGCTGTACTAGGTGTAACTAGTGCTTTGATTTTCATACTTCTCCACTTTCTGGCACCCTTCACCAGAAATTAAAATGTAGGCATACTGTAGGAAAATTAAGAATTTGGCAGAACTGGTCTCTCTTCTGTTTAGAAAGGATGTCTAAATGTGGGGTTTTCTTTTGAGACCCAAGGTACATAACTGAGTAACTTCCTTACTAATGAAGTGTTTAGCATCTTTGGTTGCAACAGAAATTGAGATGGAGAACCACGTAGTAGGCTGGCTGAAGTGAAAGCACACACTGATCATACTGGTTTTAACCCTTATAGGACACTCTTGATTATGGATGAGAAAAAATATGGGAAATGCTAGAGGCAAATGGTTTCTGCCCTATGATGGGATGGGGTTGAAGGGTTGTTCAGCTGTGGTTACAGCACTGATATGCTTCAAAGCCCCCACTACACCTCATGAGGATGGGTCCACTGGATCTGGGTGGTCTGAGGAGGACCAGTCTTTCAGTAGCTCCAGCTGCAGCCTAAGTTTAGGTGAGCTTAGCTGGGGACTGAATGTGTCAGGGTGAGTGGTGGTGCCTGAGGGACCTGAGATGGGGACTGCAGGAGGTCAGTGCTGCAGCCACCCTCTGCAGCTACTGCAGGGCTGTGAACCTAGTCTGCTGCCAAACCAGCATGACATTTGGCCAGCCCAGGCTCAGCCACGGAAGGTGAGATGGCACTGTGCTCAAAGATGACATGTGACATGGCTTTGGCACATTAGGATCTTGCAGAGATCTTGTCCTGGGAGGATATGGGAGTATCTTCTCAGAGAGCTGAAGGTTTTGTTCTTCATTTTTTGCTCCACATAGCATGAGGAAATACCAGCAGGCACTTGGTCAGTCTTTTCCCTCGGGGTCTAGGAGCATTTGCAATATGTCTCCTCTATCACTTACTTGTGCATCATTTTTAATACTTGGCTCATGATACAGGCGAAAGTCTCACGGGGAAAGTGTTCCCCATCCACTATTTGCCCTCCCTCAGCTAAACCACAATAAGTACTGTAAGTAACAACTCTAAGTTGTTCCAAAGTTTTACTGCAATGAAAAAATGAGGCTGCTGTTTTTTATTTGAATGTCAGGAAAAACTCCTAGCCCCTGCTGTATAAAGAGGTTGCATAGAAAGGTTATTGATCCTGAGGACTGCCCAGGTTAAGTCATGAAAATATGCCAGTGAGACACTGTTCATATAATTACAAATGAGAGCTTACTTAGTGATTTATTTCTCCTTCTTGCTCCATCTCTTCGTTATTTATTCACAGATTGCAGTCTCCTTGCAAAGCACACCTCATTCAAAATTATTCTTTTTTTTTTTTTTGTCTCTCTCTAAGAAATTGCATTCCTATCAACTAAATCCCAGCTGAAATATTGTTTATTAGCTATGTTCAGTTTCAAAATTTATAATATAATGGTCTGTGTGGTGCTCAAATTAACATTTCCCCGTCACTAAGGAGGGCTAGAAGAAGCTGCTACATCTTGGCAAAAGACAGCAGATAATTCAGACTAGCTTGGTGCACAGTATTTTAAAAAATAAAATAAAATTCCCTCCTGGGTGAGCCAGACTAAACCGTCATCCTCTAGCAAACACTGCTGCCCATGAAGTTTAGGATACAAGTGCAAGGTTTCTTTTTCTTTTCTGTGATCGCAGTCACACAGTGTTATAATTATTGTGGATCCTTGTTTCAAGAGGTAACGTAAGAACTTATAAGCTCAAAAGCTGCAACACCATGGCTCTGATAGAGGGCTTTGGAAGCACTTTCCTGCTTTTCTTAAGCCAAGACCAGTTTCATATCAGACTGTAAACTCTAAGGGCAATGTTAAAATACATCATTGCTGAGTATGTGAGGAAGCAAACTGAAAATGTGCCTTCTGCAGGAATTTGTGTGGGTAAAATTTGATCACTCTGATGTTCATGGGAAACGAATGAAGAAGCAGTATAAGCATGGCCACAGTGAATTAATTTGGAAAGTTACACAAATTCTAGCCAAAATTATTTTTTTCAGCTTTTGCTGAGCTTTGCTGTGAGTCCAGTTGTGTTAAACCATCTGTTCTCTTAATAAGAGCCACTGATAATATTTCATCTCCTTCCTATAGAGAATGTCTCAGCCTTTATTACAGACTCTCAAATGCAAGGAGCTGCAATCTTTCCATCTTGTTTGCACTCAGAAAATTTGATGATGGTAAATCTGTCATCTCTCCTCAAATAAAATCATTCATTCCTCACACTGTCTCTTTTATTTAAGGTAAATTCCTCTTGTGCTTTAAACAGTTACTTATTATTGATTGGCATAAATTAATGTCTATGCTGAGACTTATAGTAGCTCCCATGTTAGATTTATATGTCTAGTAATTGCTCTGATAAAATATGTTCCTACTGTAGATGTAGAAGTGAAATGTGTCCTGGAGACTGCCTGTTGCCAGCTGTAGTGCTTTGAAACATTAGCTCAAAAGGCCACTTTATATAGTGAAAAGCCTTAAAAAAATTATTCAAAGTTCTCATACAACATCTTCTGGAGAAAAATTTAATCAAAATAAAATAGGTTGTTTTCTTTCATGTCATGGTGAAGTTTTCATTTAACTTTGATTCCTAAAGAGAAACACATTTTATTTTAGTTTTTGTTCCTTGCTTCTTTTCTCTTCCCCTTCTGCAAAAAGGCAAGAAGAGAAAAAAATAGGAAAATGAGAAATATATGTACATGAAAAATGCAGGAAAGCACAGGAGAAATCTTTCTTATGATTTTATTTTTGTCAAAGGCAAAAGCTAAATGAAAGTATCAAAGTATTATTACTATTATTAATGTTATTATTATTATTGTTGTTATTATTAATATTATCTTCCAAGAGAATAAAATAAATATGTCAAAATGCTTGTCCTCTACTTTCTCAGGCTTTTGAATTATTAAAAATTCTTTCTGGTGAAGAAATAATGGTGAGAGAAGAGAGGAAAAGAAGAAAGAGGAAGGAAGGTGGAAGTGACAATCTAACTATTTAATACCTGGAAATTCCATAAAAAGAGAAGTTCACAGAAAACAAACAAACTAAAAGACAAAAATAAATAAATAAAAAGGCCACACTGACTTCATCTGGAAAGTTGCACATTAAAAATGCATCTGCAAACTTAGATTGTTTCTAGGCAGAGACTTTTCTGACAAAAAAAAAAAAAAAGTATATTTTTCATCAAGAAAACTTCCTCCAGCTCTACTCCTTTGATCTGCAGTGAAAGATTATTTTTTTCCGGGAAACCTTTCCTCTGTTAAGCTTTCTGAATCTTAAAACAACACCTTCTCTGTTTTATCTGATTACAAATACACGGTATGTTTCTGGAGTGGATTCATCTCAGAGGACCGCTGTGGAGAGTACAGCATATACACGTAACTACTCCGTAGGCTGGACTGCCATAAAAAACCTCTGTGCAGGATAGCACACAACTGCACAGAACGGAGTCTGGAAAAAAACTTAACCAGAGCCACTGAGGGAAACTTCTGCTCTTACCACTAGCATCATGAGGTCTTTACTTTCCACAAAGCCCAGCAATGAGCTCAGTCTCTGAGGCCTCATCTAAAAGATCTGAGCACAGCAACTACATGATATGCATTTTATCTGTCCAAGGATAAACTGCTTAATAGGTTCTGCTGGGATTTGAAACTGTGGTTTCTTGAAGTCTATCTGCCTCAAACCAGTTACTTAGGTATCTAGCTATCCCCAATGCATGACCCGTACTAGCCTTGGGGAGAACACTGTCTTGTCTACTTATAGAAGAGACTTCGCCAGACAAACAACAAAAATGTCTATTTGTGTGGAGGGGCACCTCTTGTTCACCGGTGTATCTGGAAGGACTGGGCCACAAATTTTGCAGTTCCAGCCCATCTTTCCTCTGTTGGTCCTGGCAAAAGTGAAGGAGCATTTAGCTCCTTTCCAAGCACTTGCGATATTTTTCCACCATTACTATACTGCATGTAGCGTGCAGTTTTTCATTGACTGGAAAGCATTCAGAGGATGGGAGAAGAAGACTGTTCCTCCTTTCCTCCAGGAGCAGGAAATGCTTTAACTGTGAGAATGTCAAGGGCATTGTACGGTGGTGGGCTCTGACCTTGAGACAGAGCAGGGGGTGTTGGTCTACCTGAAGGTAAGGATCTGCTGAAAAGAAAGTACTTGTTTTTCTGAAACCAGACCAGATCACTGTCCCCTTCTGACTGCTTCCCTCACTTGCTCCTGTTCACCGTGCTCAGGGAGTCTGCCCAGAAGAGGGGGGTCAGAGGTAGTGGTGCACAGGTGATCATTCCTGTGTCCCCCCTGGTCTGACTCCTCCCGATCTGAGAAGTTTTTCTTGGCAACAACAAAAATAACAGAAGACCTCTTTTCTCTTTTGGTTAAGGGTGGAAGCTGAGCTCACGTTTGTGTATCCTGGCTGTCAAGATGGAAAGTGTGAATTTTACAGAAAATTAAATCTGCAGAAAAGAAGAATGATGGAGGGAGAGGGGGGTCATTGTGCAGAAAGAGACTTGCAGACGGAGTTCCCATTATGTCCAGACCTCACAGTGTCTCCCCACTCATTCATGCCAAGTGCAATGTGTGCTGGGTGAGAGGCAAAAGTCTTCAGACCTAGCCAAAGAAAGAGGCCTCAGCATGTGTTGCTGTGTTTAGTGCTGAAGTCAGTATGGACCCTGGCCAGCTGCCAGTCACACTGGCATTGCTGTTATTAGATACCATTGTGTTAAGCTTAGCACTTTTTGCAGGCCAGAGAAATTCCTTTTGTGTTTTCCCATACTCCTAACACATTTAGAAGAGTTTCAGCTTCAGAGAGAAAAGGCACAAGTAGTATAAACAAACTCCTGACAACCAACAGGCACGAATGGGGAGAGAAGGTTAAGGCAAGATGAAATCACCCTTGATGTGCTCAGTGCAGACTGAGGTTCATTTGCAATCAGGCTTGAGGTGACATTTTATAAATAGCTACACAGGGAAAGACATTCCCTGAATTGCCTTTTGCAGAAGTGCCATTGGATCACTTGAGCAAATTGGAAAAAAAAAAAAAAAAAAAGTAGCTACTTAGAGCTATGGGGAACTGTACAGTGGCCATGCCAGTTGGCTTCTGTTGAGCTGTTTGTGACTGGAAAGTCAGTTTGGATCCATTTTTTGGTGCTCCGTGATTTTTCTTTCTTTAAGTGATGTGATTTTATAGCTTAGGAAGAGCCAAAAATAGCGGAAGAAAAGAAATAAGTAGTGTGTGCTTTTTCCAACGTTACTCCATGAGGCGACCCTTGCCTGTCCTAGTCTTCAGCTCCAGGTACCATGGTAGCCAGCTGCATGAGTTAACCTCCTCAGACACTTTCACCTTGCATGGCAGAAGTTGCAGATTCTGTAATTTGGGGCTTTTTTTTTTTTTTTTTTGGTGAGCTATCTTTTCTATTAAAGACTGAGGTAAAGTAGCATAAGAAGAGGTCTCAGATCCATACGACTGCTTTTAATGACAGGACTCTCTGGAACAATACCTAGGCAGACTCCTGCAGATACTGGCAGAGGCCACAATGCCTGCACCCAGCTGTACGTCTGCACCAGTGCACTGTCATGTTAGCCCTGTGAATCCACACAAAGAGGAGATTGAAAGCAAGGCAAGGCATGCCTATGTCAGAAAGCATATTTATATTTAAGGTTTCAGCATGTCTTAAGTTCTTTGATTTCTTAAAATAGAAACACTTATGACCTGTGTGAATCCAATGTTTTCAAAACTTTTCTCATCACCATCTCCACCTCCACAGTTTTCCTGCTCAGCCTTTCTTTAAGTCTATATTTCTGCTTGCTTTTCCTTTCTTCTTCACCATCACAACCACTCACTTTATGTCATGTGTGAATTCAGCTTCCTAAACGTACTCTGAAAGCTTTGCTCCTCTTCTGTCTCTCCTCTCCAGACTATGAGAAAGCAACAGCAACTATACTGGCTTATCTACATGTGCTACTTTGTCCCTTGTGGTACGCCTCCTCTGCTTGTCAGGGCAGCATTAGCAAACTCTGAAAACTAGCTCCTGCCAGAGCCAGACTTGTGGTGATGAGAGAAACTTTTTTTGCCTTTGTTGAACTTCATGAGGTTCCTCACTGCCCAGCTCTCTAGCCTGTCCAGGTCCCTCTGAATGGCAGCACAGCCCTCTGGTGTGTCAGCCACTCCTCCCACCTTTGTGTCATCAGCAAAGTTGCTGAAGGTGGGCTCTGTTGCATCATTCACGTCATTGATGAGTAAATTGAACAAGACTGGACACAGTACTGACCCCTGGGGGACACTGCTAGCTACAGGCCTCCAATTAGACTCTTCTGAGCACAACCTTCTGAGCTCCACCATCCACCCTGTTCTCAGTCCACTTCACTGTCGACTCATCTGTGCCACAGTTCCAGAGCTTGCCTTAGGTAGCAGTAGGGTTAGTATGGGGTCCCAAACAGACAACTGGAGATTTGATGGATGTAAGTGGGGTTGAGGCAAGCCCCATCACAGTGTCAAATTCCTTCATCATTTCTACCTTGGGCAGAAATCACTTCCTTCTAGACTTGCGAATACAAGATGCAGAAATAACAGTTGCAGCCACAATAAGATGTACAGCTGTCCATCTAAATGTGTCTTAGAGACTAAGAAATGAGGCCAGATGAGAAGATATTAGTCATAAAAGTTGGTGTACATTGAGAAAGAAGGTTGGGAAACCATCCCCAGCAGTTCTATTCAAAACTCTTCTGTTCATTCTCTTTATAATCCTGAACAAGTAAGTTTATGCTTTCAGGATCATTCCCCCTTGCTTTGCAAATTATTCCATGAAGGCTCATGAAGCTCCTTGCATAATTTTCATGTCCCATGGCTGGACACAACTCACCATTAGCAATGTTCTACACTTTCCTAAACTATCTTCTTTTAAAGCACTTCTCCATGAAATGCTCTACCAAATACAAACAGTACAAATGGAAGATTTCCATACCAAATGTCCACCTAATGATAATTTTAGGAGGATGTTATCAACTGTTTCAGTTAAACTGAAACAACAGTTTCCAAAAACTGAGAGGGAGAGATATTTCATTAAGAAACCCTGAGCTTTTAAGCATTGGCTTAAGATTTGGCATAGGGTTGGAGCCTTAATATATGAGATGTGTTTTTCCCCATAGCCATGAAAATTCTTCCAAGTTTGACCTACATACTAGCCTCTAAATTAGTACGTCTGTGCTTCCTGAACAGGAGTTTTTTGGACACTGGCAGCTTTGTCTCCTGAAGATACAATATTTTCTGGGCATGCTTCTGGCCCCATAGCTCCAGTGTGCTAGTGAACAGTGTGCACTGTTGAGTTGCAGATTCACTGGTACAGAGGCTTCCCCTTTTGCTTCCCCTCTCCCCCACTTTCTCCCCTCTTCCCTTCTGCCAGCTTCCTTGTTTGTGCCTTAAATGACATGGGTTGGACCAGACAATTGTTCAGCATATCAGTTAGTCTAGAGGTAGCCCTTAGTGTACCCATGGGCTCCATTCTTGATGTGCAGAAAGAACAGAGATGGACCTGTGCTTCTCCTTCTTCCTCCCTTTTATCCAAAAACATAGAAGAATACAAAGCATTCGGTATGAATCTTACTGAGTAAGTAAGTAAAATTAAGTAAGTAAGTAAGTAAAATTTGGCTGACAATCAAATATGACAGTAGATTGGAAAGGAAGCTGTGACCGGACAATAGATATTGCACACAGCCCAATGGAGAATGCTCTGAATCATCAGGACATGAGGAAGGAATGCTCCAGTTGTCCCACAGTAAGTTGGACTGTCTGGGAGGGACCTTCAGATGTAATTCTGCCATCTTCCCTGCTGCTCAGAAGTTGGAATTTAATGCCTGAGTTTAAATGAATTAGACAGGATTCAGGGTTTCTGTTTGACATGAGCATTGCTTTGAGCTGTTTCAGGCACCACAAAGTTTTACTTAGATTTGCTCAGACATGAGAATTTCCCAACTGAAGTGCATGAAAGTCTGTGACATTGCAATACGAACAATGGCTGAGAACAAATGAGACCAGGAGACTTTAACCATTCCTTTGTTAACTAATGATTGAAAATCAATTAGAAAACAGCAGAGCAGTGACATCCTATTAGAAAATCATATGACAAGAGCTCCATTCAGTTTAAGTTCTCATTAGACTCTTTGCTAATGCACATATATTTGTATGTAAGCATAAAGTCTAGACATTCAATAAATACTGTGTTAAAAATAATGATATTTAGTTTAAAAAACTATTGTGCCTGGATTTCGGTTCATTTTATTCTTCTTGCTTTTATACCATCTTTAAAAGTTTTAAGTCTCAATGTAGACATGAAACAGATCCATCATGATATGGTTGAGGTCAGCAATTATACACTATAAAGTTCAAGGAGATTACAAATTTCCTACTATATGGAAGAAATAAGTTTCTCATTATTCTTCAAGGCTATACTAAGTGATCAATAGCTATGTAACTGCTTGTATCTAAAATGTTGATTCACAGTTAGCAATCCTGCAGCTGATTTTGTCATATTAAAAGCTAAATTAAATTTTCCAAATTATTAAGAAAAAAAAAAAATGCACAGTTAAATATGCTTAACAGTGGCTAATATAATTAATATTGTAATGTATTCCATTACAAAAAAAAAAATGACAGGAAATAAGGAAGTACAACGAACGCTGGACAAAGGATTCTGCATAGATCAGTCTGGAGCTCCCCAGAGATAAGTTACCAAGTCCAGGAAAGATTGACATATCATGAAATTAGTTCCAAAATGTTTTCTAGAAGCATTTGTTCCTCTGCCTTGAAATTACTTTGCTACCCCTCCTAGTTATAAAACCTCAGTCAATCATTCAGAGATTGGAAATATCCTTGTTAAGTGAGCAAGTATAGACTACTGAAAGTGAGATGGCAAACCAAATGATTTTCAGGATGAAAAATAGTGACAGAAGTATCTAACAAGCAATTTAATACAAAACAAAAATGTTTGTGGATAAAAGAATGCTATCTTTACTATTTTTGTTGAGACTTTTTATCCATATATTTCCTGTAACATAATTAGCTGGATATAGAAAACAGGAAGGTAGAATTCAGACCATCAAGCCTTCACAGAAGACTGTACAATGGGTCCAGGCAGGTTGTTCAGGCTGTACGGGCATGTGCAGAAGATGATACAGGAGAGCAGTGTGATACCAAAAGAACAGAAGGAAGGGAGGAAAGAGCAGGCGAGCACTGAGTGTAAGGATGGAATATGTAAACATGCCACTGATTCTGAAACTCTTGGTTATTTCAGAATCCTGTGTAAAAAGTACAAACAGCATTTTGAGCTACAAACGCTAGTTAAGTAGAAGACAGTAGGAAAGTAACCTTACTTTTACTTTTGGCTTCTTCAACAACACTTAATGAATTTCACAGTTTTTGCTAAATTTATGAAAATAACTCTGAAATCATAGAATTACAGATTTTGAAATGTTAATTAAAAAAAAAAAGTATTCAATAAACAGATACTACAGAAGAAATTCTAAAAGAGTTCAGATAGTGCAGAAGAAATTTTAAAAGAGTTTAATACTTCCCTCTTTTGGGCACATAAAGTCCTGAATAACTGAAAAGAGGCCAGGTCAAGGTAAAAATCTTTTGGAGAAATCTTAGATAGCAGTTACAGGAAGCTGCTTAATTACCTTTGTCAAATAATTTAAGAATTACCACACAGTGGAAATCTCTCTCTTCCACTCCCCACAAAGAATAGACACTATGATGAGTAGACAGTGCTTGGATATGCAACACGACAGAGATTTCACCTACACTGAGAAAAAGATGAGGAGCAGTAGAAACGTGCGGAGTTCAGATGAAGTCAAACCAAACAACATAACAAGCTGCACACTGTGATAGTGTTTATTTGGTAGAAGAGAAAACAAAGCAAATGCAACAGCTCCCAGCACTCTGCTAAACGTTGTACTTTCCAACAACGTATCTACAGTGTGGTGAGAAGACAACAATAAGGGTACACAGATGACTTTCATAAGATCAAATGCTGTTCTTGCTGTAACTCAAGAAGATAAGACTCTTCAAACCATATCCAATGAGACATATATTTTTATACTGAACACTAACTTAAAAGATTACACATAAGAGAGGGTAAAAATGTAGTGACTTTATTTACACTGAAAAGTGTAGATAGGATGTAGATTTTTATGTATGTAACAAATTGGAAGTCTTGAATAAATACAAGTGCAAAGAAGAACAGCCCTTATTGGATTAAATATGGACTGATCCTCCAGTCTTTGCAGAAAATTACCTTTATTGTAGGAGGGAGAGAGCAAGACACTAAGGAAGAGTTTGAGAACATCTATCATCTTCATCTTCAAGACAATAAGGAAGCCACTCAGCACAGTAAAGAATAAGGATGATAGTGTCCAACTTTTATACGATTCTCTGCAACGTGAAAAATACTTTTGCCTTTAAATGGAGGCTTAGAGAAGATGTTGGATAGGGAAGCCATGCTGAGAATCATATTCGGAGTGACAGAAGTGAGATTGCTAGTACATTTGATGAACTTTTGATCCTTGAAAGAACTGAAAATGTGAAAAGGCAAGATTTCCATTACCTGAAAGGAGAAAAATATTGGGGCCTGTTTCTGAAGCCAAATAGTTTCTGTGCTAGATGCCCCAGCAGGATTCTGGCAGGAGCCCCTCAAAATACAAAGCATATGTTTGTACATGTTCAACACACACTTTGGGAGACACGGTTTCTGCAGGCTGTGATTTGGGCTATTTAGTATTCCAGGAGTTTTATTCCAGGTTCTGGGGATAAACATAAGAGACATGACCAGGGTCCTCAGGCGTCTTTAGAAAGAGTCAATATTGCTGGAATAAAACAACAACAACAACAAAATCACAAGTATAAATTATTTGCAGTGTAAAAAGGAGTGGGAAGAGATGTTAAGGCAGCAAGACATGAATGCATATCTCAGAGTGATCAGAAGAAAAGCAAACAATAAACCTGTCCCAACAGACTCGCAAGACACAGGGAGATTCCTTGGACCAGTATAGCACATACAAAAGTTTGCAACTAGCTCATTTGCTTGAAATAGCAACTGTAGATCACAGGTGCACAAAGTGTGACCGATCAACAAACCCCTGCAATGGAAAAGGGCCCAGAGAAAACAGGCAATGGTGATGCATTGATGAAGCTCAGAAAGGAATGCAGGAAGTGGCCACCATGAGATGTCCAGAAGGCACAGAGTGCAAACTTTCAACAGCTGGCAAAGCTGAAGGAGTTAATGAAAGAGAATGGAGTCTCAGGAGACTATAACAGTAAATGCAAAAGCAAGTTGTCCACAGATTCCTCTAAGTAGGGTATCAGTATGGCTTTCTTATACCAGTGTGGTCAAAGTTGGAGACCAGAGGCTTATATGTCACACACACCAACAAAAACAGAGTGTCAGCATGTTCAAATAGAGAAGGCGGCTTTGGCCCTGGTCCACAAGTGTAAAATTTCACATCTTTATTTATGGGAGGACAGTGTTAGCTGAATTGACCATAAAAGCCTACAAGCATTGCCAAAAGGGACCCGGTAACCTCTCATGTTGTACAGTACACATTTCTTTTTTAGGTACAAGATTACGATTTTAAGATTAAAGACAAATCTGGGAAAGATTCAGTGGTTTCAGAGATGTTTTAGAACATTAAAGAGAAGGGCAGTGGAACAAAGTTCAGAACTAGATAACATATACGATATCTGGTTTAAAATAAAACAAAGTGAAAACAAAAACTTTGGAACTCTCAAATGAGACATGGACTCCGAGTGCTAGAGCTACAGCTGCGGATACTCTTCAAACTACTATAGTTGATAATGCAAGGACGCCCCCTACCCCCCCCCCCCCCCCTCAGTTTGATGGTAAGATCTCATTACAAGGTGGAATTTTGTTTGTGTGTTGTTGAGTCCTGATGTATTGCAGAGAAAAATAAACAAACCATGTCATTAAAAGTATCAAAGAGTAGGAGATATTTACCCTAGTAAAAGAATAATTGCTCCACAGGGAAAAGTAAGCATGTGTTTGTTTGTGTTATCTGCAAAAAGTTACCCTGCATTACTATTCTAACTAACATAAGATATGCTTAGTGTATGCTATTACAATTTAAGCAGTTGTCAAATCCAATTTTCTTTTACATGGCTTTCCTGATGCAGTGAGGTTTGATAAATTAATGTCAATTTGTGGCCATGGGTTCAACAGTTGTAAGCGAATTTGGGGTTTGGACATGAACTACTAATCACTATTATTCCCAGTACAACGGATGGGTGGGAAATGGTGTAAAAATAATGAAAGAAGAATGCTTAGTCAGACTCTGATTCATATTTAACTCTGTTAAATTGCAGATTGTCAGCATGGCTTGTCACTCTCTGATGTTTTGCTGAGAAGAAAACTAAAACCAGGAGTAGCCCAAACTGTTAGAAGCTGATGTCAGAGATACTAGAGACTTTTCAAAGTGAAAAAGAAAATCTGATAAAGCAAAAAGAAGAAAAAAAAAAAGATTGGATTAATGATGTTGGAAACTGCCTTCACTTCTTGAAAATCATGTGTTAATCCATGATGATTTGAGATCATCATCTGTGATGGACTGAGTCTGTGGGAGGACAGTATTCACCTTATTCAGTTCCAAAAGAGAGCCAGATGTAGAGCACTGAGCCTGAGAGAAGCTCGGGTGGGCAACAGCAGACTGAAGTGCAGTAGCCCTAAGATGCGACATCAGTAGAGCAAGAATTGTCTCCTGAGATCAATGTCACTGACAACCTGGTTACACTTGCAGAGCCTTGTACCTTAGCACCTTGTAGACCTAACTGACCACTCTTAATCAATGAAGCTAACAGGTTGATTATAATGTTTATAACTATGCATTCTATTAATTACGGGGTTTAGGTCTTCTGATTAACTTGTGGCTTGGAATGGAGGTTGTGGTATTGAATGACACAGGGAAAAACTGTGCTCTCAACACAGACAGTCTTGGCTGTGCACTAAAAAAATAATGGTTACTGTCATGTACAGCTGTGGGGAATGAGAAAAAACATCTTGCTTGTGGCTCCCAGACTAGACCATGAATCAGGGACTTGGATGGGAACCATGATGTGGCAAGCAGAAATGACCGAATGAAAGCTAGATTTTGCAGATCGCTGCTGACATAACAGCAGTGGCCAACCATCTCGGTGGTGCACGCACTGTTTCACCAGGCACTAGGTCCTGGTGGATCCCAAGAAAGTAGTCAGGAGCATGCCCTTCATTACAGGACAGCAGTCACTAGGTGACTTTGAAAAGGGCATCCCAGAGAAATGCAGATACCTCTGGAATGTGGCTAATTCCATGGTTCAGTGACATGTGTGCTGCAGTTTTAGAAACATATATGACTCTTTCATCATGAGACTTAGTGTTCTTGCAAGCACTAAATTATCTTTTTAGAACTCTGTCACCTTCTGCCATCTGCAGCCAAGATCACTTCTGTATTCTCAGGCCATGTTTTATGGGGAGCTACAGCGCACTGGAGCTTTGCCTCTTGCTGGGATTTGCCTTGTGACTGCTTTGCACAAGGACTCCTGTCAACTACCACTCTGCTGGTGTCTTCTCCCATCTCACAAGTAATGTATTCAGCATGAGAGAAGGCTGCAAGAAAGTCATCAGCAAAATGAACCATTGGGCTGGATGAGGCACTTCAGAGGCAAATGCCGGAGTGGGAAGCATGGCCGAGTTTGAGCATGAAAGCTGAGTAGAGAGAAGGTCAAAGTCTAGACATTTGGGAGCAAAGATTCACTTCGAACAGAGAAGGGGCCCTGGTGGCCTCTAAAATTACCATAAATGTCTGTTTACAGGAAATGGTTGAACGGAACAGATCAAGTTAGGGTACCCGAGGGCCTTTAAAACTCAGAGAAATCCTGTGTTTATGAGGTAAACGGGAATTGGTCAAAGCTGGGAACATTGGAAAGTTGTTGGTAGACAGACTGGCTTCAGCCAACCAAAGCTCTGGGAAAGCAGGGCTCAGCTGACACATTCATTTGCAGATGGTAGCCCAGAGCAGTGTCCACACTGCAGAGCATGTGCAACCCACAGGCAGCTTAATCTGCTTGCAAAATAAATGGGAAAATATCCCCACAGGGGAAACCTTATATACACTCAAGAGGCTCATTCCGGTTGCAATCCGTGCTCCCTGAGCTGTTGAGCTTGTTCTCTTGAGTGCCTGAACAGCAGTGATCTAATACAAAATGTCTTACCAAGTTGTCTGAGTCTTTGCTCTCTTCAAACATCATATGGCTAAATGAGACTAGGGGAAAGAAACGGGGGTGGGGAGGAGAAGAAAAGTAAAGCAGAAGAAAAATGGGGCTCCCAATTACTGGCACACACATCTCCACGCAGACTAAGCGGCAAGGGCTCACAGTTAGCAAACTGCTCATTAGAGCCAAAGCATTAAGTCATTTCTCCAGGGAAGAATAAAACTGAACTCAGAGTCCAAAACTCTGCCAGAAAATGCAGGGCAGGGGGAGGGGAGGAAAAGTGGTTTGGGGGAAGAAAGTAAAAAGGAGGCATGGGGAAAAAATACCAAGAAGAGAAAATGAATGGATGGTGGATAAACCAGGAGAATGAAGGGGTTGAAGGGCAGGGAAGGAAACAGATTCAGAATTGAGAACAGCTGAACTGTGGGATAACTAAGGTGTTACAGTACCCGGTAATTTCTTAGACTATGTTCTCTCTAGGCTGTGGTGTAAACAGTTAAAGAGGGAGTAATTTCTGCCCTGATGGAGAAAACAGCAAGTGCTTAAGCAGCTTTGTGGCTACAGGGTCTGTCAGCACCCTGGACCTTGTTTCAGCATTGCCTACTAACTTAGGCCTCCAAAGAAATGTTTCAATGCAATGCAGCAGCAAAGCCATGCAGAGCCCTGACACAAGTGCTGTGGCTGCAGTGCCCAGGGACACATCGTAGGCTTGGCTTTCTGGGAAGGCCGGCTCCCTGTTGGTGGCTCAGTGGTCCTGATAGCAACCCTACAGCACCAGGTTCCCTGCTTTGCTTAGGCTGTCTGTATACTTTCAGCAGCTTTTCTCTTGAATTATATGAAGGATTAAGTTACTGGGGAATCAGTTATGGTGCTTTGCCTTTCACTAGAGCCTCCGTCTGGCAAACCCAAGGCATTCTTGAGAGGTGAAACTACCTAGCTGGCTAGCTATCATCATGACTGCGTTAAAGTTGGAACTGTACGGATAGGTGACATGTATCATCCACCATCACCTAGCTATGCAATCAGAATTGGAACAGTTATAAGACTTCTTGCTTTGCAGTTATCAGCTGCAAGAGAATCTTTTGACCCAGAGTCAATGTGTGCATCCAGTTGGATCTGCAAAGTCCGTGTGGGTGGTGATGTTAGGTTTCCATATCTGTATTTCCTGGGGAATGCCCTGCACACGCATCTAACTGGAATGGAATCATTATGCAAGACAAACATTAAATTCACAGAGGTTGTGAATCAACCCAGAGGTGCAGAGGATTTTATTCTTAGGAAGCTGGCCAAGAGAAATGTTCTCTCCAAAGTGGAACAGGCAGTTTGTAATGGGCCTAGCCTTCGGGGAAGAAATGTCACCTTAGACTTTCTAAGATTGCATCCCTTGAAGGTTTTCAAAACACAGCTGTACAAGGCCCTGAGCGATCAATCTCATTGAGGTTTGCCTACAAGATGCTGCTTACTCCAGAGAGCTGGCGAACCAGACTGTGTGAATGACCTTTGTGTTAGGGCAAAGTCAGACTGTTATAGCTCAAGTCACTGATAAAGGTAATTTTTACTAACCTGCCTAACCTACATTACAGCAGATTAGCTCTGGCTCACGCTATGCCAGCTGAGCTTCATTGAAAGTTTGGTTGAAGGAACTGGATATGATAATGTGTTCAGCTTTCACCAGTGTCTTGAAGATGTCTCTCTGCTTGGCCAATGATGACTGAATGTATCTGTTACTCAAAAGAATTCTGAGAGGTTATAGTATATCCTGGATGAGTGTCTACGAATGGGGAAATGAGAGTTTGGTTAACCACCATTAGACTATTTAAAAATAGTTTGTAATAGATTTCAAAAGGAACATGATATTTTGCATTGTGTTTAACTTCTAATGAGCTCTGACAGAGTCTTGGGTCTGGATTTGTGTGACGTTTGCACTTTATTCTTATGTTGAAGATGAATTGCATTTAGTACATGTCTGGTAGTACAGCAAGGCATTAAGCTGCTATGGATGTTTTAAATTAGTCTTCTTTGCAAAATAGGGGTAAACAATGGTAATACTAAACAAGGAACTGCTATGAGAAATTCCTAACTTTAAAAAATTATTAAAATTACATAGGATTTTCCATCTTCTAATCAGTCAGTCCATGATTTTTGCCTGGGGTGGTTGTCAAACTAAATGACCTACAATTCCCCAAAGACACCACACTTACTGTTCAAGCATTGGCACATCTCTAACATTTTACAGTTCACTGGAACTTATTTCTTCCAAGATACATTAAAAGTTACCATTGTATCCAACAATGGTGTTGACCATGCTGTGGGGACCCTGTCCTGACTCCTGACTGTACTTTAGACCTCTGAGGTGTTATTATTTGCCTGTGTACATTGCAATAACTCTCAAACCACTGTGACCCAGACCATAGATACCAGCCTTAAACAATGTGACCCTAGCTTTGTGTAATCTTTGCACTCAGCCTTCCAGCTCATGTTGCAACTGCCGTATGAGGTTTCTGTTATTTTAGTATGGGATCATTACGTGTAAACAGGTAAGCAAGGTCAGGATGGGCAGGAAGGCCTACTGAAGTCTCCCATGCTGCAAAGGGAGGCAGATGCAATACACGGACCTTGTACTCTCCTTATTTTCCAAACAAAGGATCAACAGGATTTTTTCTGAAGGCTCCGGCTGTGGAGGCCAGAAAAGCCAAATGACACATGATCTGAAAAAGATCTTGCCAACCTCATTTTAATTCCATGTTTAGGAGAGATTTTCAGGCAGAGCTAGGAAAAAAAGAAACTAGCCTTCCTGACTCCTCTCCTGCAACAAGATAGAAAGAAAACCAAGTTAGAATGAAAAGAAGGAGATCTGAGCAGTCCCCATTCCTGTTTATTTTTTCATTGGCACAAGCCACCCTTGCTTAGTATGGGCTAGGTTGCTGCTACAGTACCCTGCTAGGAACTCAGCAGCTCACAACACACATGAGGCAATGGAAAAGCAGCAGGCAGGAACTGGAAATGGCTGAACTTTGTTTTTCCAAAGAGAAGATCTTTGGTGGGCCACAGATTACTTGGAAATCAGACCCTACACCCCAGGATCCTGCAGCTGTCCTCCTCCCCTCTAATTTTTCTCTGTCAGATTTCAGAGCTATAATTAACTGCAAGGCCTTAGTGATACCATGTGAATGTGTGTGTGTTAGTGTGAGTGTGTGTTTGTGCCTGGGCTCCCTCACTGTAGTAGGCCTAATCCTCTATGGAAGATTGACAGGTTCACATGGAGAGTAACTTTTTAACTAATTCATTCCTAACTTCTCCTTTTGCTCTCTCTCTCTCTTCCCTTTGCTGCCCTCTTCCCTCCAGACTGCAAAGGGCATAGTCAGACCAGGGAGATGGCAGCACCTTACTCCACTGCTGTCCTGCATCTTTGCTGAGGTTCTTCCATACTGATCTGATGAACCACAGTGCAATCCCCATCCTAGGCATCTCTCGCTGCTCCCACAGTGACCGTCACAGCTGTCCAGGAAAGAGGTAATCAAGGGCAGTGAAGAGCTCCAGGTTAAAATTCAGATGCTGGAGCAGAAGAAGGTGGAGTTCATTTTTCATTCTTTCTTTGAAGCACTCCGGACATGTGCATCTGTCCAAGATGCACTTTGGACAGCTCTATGTATCTTCTGACCACACCACCAGTGAGATGGAGCTCAGCAGTTATGCATTTGCAAATACTTTTGTTTCTCCTTCTAGTTGTGGTAAAATACTTTGGAGGCCTTTGCTGAAGAGTTAGCAGCATATCAGTGCTTTGGTCCAGATGCATGGCACTGACTGCTGGTTTGTTGCCAACTTTCACACATAGCCTTGTCAGTGGGGTCTTTGCACTGAAAGAGCAGGTGTGATCCTGTCCACATTCAAGAACTCCTTTGTATTAACCATGGTACAAATAAAAGGTGCTTACTCATGTGCTGCTTCCTCTAGCAGAGCCAGGTTTATGTGAACAAGCCTTTCAGTATTTTGTGAGGTATCAAACTACATTGTATTACAGCTTGTTGGATATGAAGGGTCTGTCTTTGCAATGATTTGCCAAAACCTTGAGCTAGGCAAAGAAAAAAGTATCTAAAGGCCAAAGCACACTGCTTTTGCTCATGTGAGGAACTATATCTGAGGCAATACACTAATCTTCCATAGTCCTTATCAATTCCATTGAAGTCACTTGGTATTTAAGCACTGAGAGGAAAGGGGAGAGTATGATTTAGGACAAAAAAGAAAACACATAACTTTTTTTTTTTTAATAAAATCTCATAGTATTTCAAATTAAGGTGTCCACAGTAATCATAGGAATTCCCAACTACTACTGCATTTTGTTGCATTTTTTTGGATGGCTTAAACCATGCTTTCATGGAACTGTCATTGTGGAAGTAGATGTATGTGCTAATAGGAGAGTCTGTCTTGTAAGAGAGATGTGGTAGTGGGAAGGAAAGACTTTGGAGAGGTCTACAAGGAGGAGATTACTTGATGTCCCAATGCATGGTAACATATAGCCATAGATTCCTACAATCCTTTCCACAGGTTCCTACAAACTGCAAAATCTGCTGAGCATTGTAGGCCTTTTTCATCCATGGAAAAATGAAGCACAGCAAGTACATCTGTAACACTGCTTGAATTTCAGTTGGTTTTACTAGTACTATGCTGAGCTGCTGGTGCTTCCATGGCATGGATTATTCTCAACTGATTAATTTTATTCATTTTTTTAAAAAAAGTAACAGTTCTTCTTTTCTTCTTAAATCCCAACATCAGTGTAACATGCAATTTGGCCAAGGTCACAGAAGATAAGTGGTGTACTGGCCATCACAGAATGAGATGAAAGGGAGCTGGGAGAAGAATTCAGATTTTTTGATTTCTGACATAATCTGGTTTAATATCTTAATGATCCTCCGCATTAAGCACAAAAACTGTTGTGCTACTAGCCCATAGATATGAACACATGGGGACCTGAAAACCACATCAGGGTTTTCTGATTGACACTGGGAATGCCACATCAGTGAATGTTTACCCACAAATAGCGTTTGAGTCTGTTGGAGCTGTATGCAAAAAGCAGCATTGCAGGACAATCTGTGCTGCTGGTTCCTTTATCTGTTTGTGCTGCTGCAGCTTCAGATATCATACAGGCAGTAGACAGAAAGAGTTCAAATCTAGAGACAGTGATTTGCCAGGCTACATAGGACTTCTCTGAGTCTTTGGATCTGGATCCTTTCACATGAAAGCTCACTGCCACTGAAAAGCCAGACAGTGACTTCGAATAGCTTGGTCTCTCTGGCAAGGCAACAAAACATAACATTTTTTTCTCTGTGTGACTGTTTTAATTTAAATGAAGCGTCTGTATGCCTAATCCAACATAATCTATCTCAGTTCTTGTATCTCATTAATCACTGACTTGTATTAGCACCTCACAATGTCATCCCTGTCACTGCAGAAAGCTTCTGAGACCACTGTCTCATCACAAGCATTCTGATGACTTGTCACTGGATTTTGTGTAAGCAGCAAAACACCTAAGAAGCCAAAACCATTCCCCTCTAACACTATTGGCGTTAGAGGAATGATACAGACAAGAATCCATGTAAACTAATGGTCTCAAATACAAGTGGCAAATTCAGTAGGGCACTCACTGCAAAAACATGTCATAAAACACTTATTTCTAGGAAGTTTTCGCAAAATTATATCATGTAAAAATACCACTATTTTTTCAAAACAAGGTGACTTTTTATTGATCACTCCATTTTGCATTTAAATATTGGTTAAGATCACATGTTTTAAAACAGTTTTATTAAAAAATGAAAGTAGCCAAATAAATAAAAAAATTAGCAGTGAAATAATCTAGGACATATATAGATACGCTATGTATTATTTCATAGGTAACTGTCTTCCCACAGAGAGAGTTGAACAACACAACTGAGTTGAACTATTTAAAAGACCAGCTTTTATTAGCTCCAGCTATAATCTGCATTAACTCAACTGTTGAGCTGAATGGTTCAGAGTATTTTTTTCATGGGGATAAAATTTGGTAAAGTCCACATGCAGGCCAGGTTCCAATTAAAGCAGGTAGATTGACCCCAATCAAGATTAACTCCCTCATTTTCGGTTGATATTTTTCACTCTCTGGCCTCATCTATCTGGGAAAATTAGAATGCTATGAACTATTGCCCAGAGATGGATTCACTTCAGTTGTACACAAAGATCTTATCTCTTTTAGATATGTTTATTTACCACAAGCTCCAAGATAAACTATTTCAGGTCTTGCAATTGTGAATCTTTGTACCATGTACCTTTTTCAAAATCTTTGCTTCTTTGTTCAGGGCTCCAACACACACATGACTCTCCCAGGCCCGGTACTGGGAATATGGGATGGCTGGATCAGACATTGCAGGTCAGTTGTGAATAGTTTACAGTCTGAGGAAAGCTTGGACAAAGCATCCATTTAATAATGTCAGACAAGAAAGAAATTAATGGAAATCCAAGTCTGTCTGAAGAAAATTTAGAAATAGATTTTTTTTTTAAATTTAATTAGTGTGGCTAGCTTTAATCACAGAAATACAGGTCTATACAAAGCAAATAGCACATTAGCCTAAACTATGACTGAGCAGTTGACTACATTTATAATCTTGATATAGACCTACAAAAAATCAAATTAAGGATATAAAAATACAGGAACCACCTTAACCTTACAGAAAATCAAAGCTATTTGTCATTAAATGTAATGTGTTTTGACTTGAAATAATTCAATTGTATTTTTGGTATAGCAGGTAGTCAGTGTAGAGCTGACTGTACAGTAGAAGGAATTTTCTAAAAATTTAAATGCAGCAGTTTCAGTTCAATTAGCTATAATATCACTATCTATATTGTGGTGGGGTCACTACAAAAATTACAGTTTTGGATGTGCAGGTCACAGGTGCATCTTGCAGGTACGGGTCTTAAGCCATATGCTGAAAGTCGCTTTGAATTTAACTTTGAAAATTACTCTTATGAAAGATAGATGTGTGCAGCCATTTAAAACAGGGAAGGGTTAAGCTGTTCCCTTGAACCTACTTCTGATGTCCGTATGGGGCTGAAAACGCCAGCTCGCTGATTGATGGGTTCACATGGGGTGACCTTCACATTAGCAACGCGACTTTGGTTGCTGGGTAAACACAGGCAGATGCATCCAGCCCCAGTGTTTTTGAGCAGTGACGGATGGTGAAGGTATTTCTGATCCACATCACACCATGCAGATCCCATGAAAATTACTTGGCACAGGGCGGAAAGTATTAGATTCGGGTGACAAATAATTACCTGATATCAGCTGAGGTTTCTTTAGAAAGGTTATGCTGCAAATAACTGGCTTTTACGTAATTTTATTTTTACGGACATATACTACTTATTTATTTGAGAAAATATAATCAGCCAGTGACTAATAAATACAGCTCCTTGGGAGTGTATATACAAGTTTCTTAGTAATTGTATTCCAGGATTGCTTAGGGTTTGGGGTGTTTTGGAGGGTTTTTTTTTTGTCTGTTTAAAGCACGCTTGCTTTTCCTTGATGCTATTGTGCTTTTTCAGTGGCAAAAATTAACATTCAGATGACATTTACTGAGATTCATTGTGGTTTCATGAGTTCTTGCTTTTCAAGGACTTTAGTTTAAAAGTTCTTGACTTTATTCCTTCTCTTTTCCTGGGTCTCGTGCTTTGGCAGCCAAATCATTATTTTTATAGGTGTGTGCCCAATAAATACCAATCTGAACTTCCATTTTCAAAAGAAGTACCTTTTTTTGATGAGATGGCGACAAATAATTTTTACCACTCTTTTGCTGATAGGTGGTTCTTCCTCATAATCACGTCCTCAAAACACATTCTGTGAAAGTGCATGTATTCCTGTGGTGAGTTAAAATGACTGTTTGCACCTTCTGTGCTGCGTGCTACCATTCCTGCCAGGATAATCTGGTGTGGTTGTATCTGCTAGGACATCAATAACAAGCCTCAAAGTTGGTATGTGTCATCTCCCCAAGATGGAGTGTCTTGTTTCTCTGTCTGTGTTGTGCTGTAAAGCTTCTGTCACTATTTAAACCTTTCTTCACTAGAGATGGCAAAATTTCACAGTGGCCCAAAGTTCTTCCCTTGTCTATATGGTGAAGTCGTTTTCCTGATTTACAATGCAAAGGAGTGCAAATGAGTACAAGTAAGTGACTGTAATTTAAGTTTCTGGAATAGCTGAGGAAAAGAGGAATTGGTATAGCATTCTATCCATGAGCGAAGAAACTATCTTTCAATTTTTTCTTCATTCTGGAATGGGTTACTTGTCTAGTTTTTAATTGGACTTACCAATTTATTAAAAACTATATACAAGCTGTTAAGTTCGTATGTAGTTTCAGTAATCATGTTTACAGGCTTTTTTCCTTATATATTTATTATAACTTATTCATCTTCCCTCTCACCTTTTTCTCTCCAGTTCTCTCACATTATTAGTCTCCAGTCTCCTTTCTTTTTCTTTTTCTTTTTCTTTTTCTTTTTCTTTTTCTTTTTCTTTTTCTTTTTCTTTTTCTTTTTCTTTTTCTTTTTCTTTTTCTTTTTCTTTTTCTTTTTCTTTTTCTTTTTCTTTTTCTTTTTTTTCTTTTTCTTTCTTTTTTTTCTTTTTCTTTTTCTTTTTCTTTTTCTTTCTCTTTCTCTTTCTCTTTTTCTTTTTCTTTTTCTTTTTCTTTTTCTTTTTCTTTTTCTTTTTCTTTTTCTTTTTCTTTTTCTTTTTCTTTCTCTTTCTCTTTCTCTTTCTCTTTCTCTTTCTCTTTCTCTTTTTCTTTTTCTTTTTCCTTCCTTCCTTCCTTCCTTCCTTCATGTTTCTTCCTTTATTTCTCTTTCTTCATCAAGGCAGGCAAAAGAAAAGAATTTCTTTCTGAAGGTCTCTCCATATGGGACCATTCTCATCTCCTGCAAAATCCATCCTTTACTGCCAAGAACATAAGCTGCTTTTGCCCTCTTGACCTAGGAGATAGATGACAATGGTTCTTACAGTATGTCTTTTTCTTTGTTATTACAGAATCTATTAAAACTGAGATATGAGACCCTGAAAGGCTTAGTGTTCGAAGATGAGCAGAGGAGTCAGTGAAGCATTAATATGATGTTCTCCGGTGTGTATAAGCAGGCAAGCTGCTCTTTCCAAGACTGGCTGGTCCTTTTCTTTCAGATCACTCCAGACTACAAGAAGTTTTATCTGTTGGGTCTGAAGACTTTGATCTCATTCCTGGGTCATGGTCTGATAATAACTGCCATAGGCTTTTGGCTATTAGTGCCGGTATTTAGAGCCTGTGAACAATTTAGAAAGGCCTTTAGCCCACCCGAGAATGTCAGTGGTTTTGTCTCAGTAAAACACACTGCTCTACTACCTCCCTACATCTTTGGTATGTTTTCCCTTTTTCCTGTGGCAGTGCTCTCCCTAGCAAACTTCACTGCAATTGATTTTCAGTCCTATCCCTCACATCCCCATGCCTGTCTCCACCAGGCAGGGAACTGGCTGAACAAAAGCCAGACGTGGTTCAAGAAATAAATGCTGGGTACAGCCTGCTGCAGACAGCAGGCGTGTTCTTCTGCAGCACACCAAGACCTCCCACACTGCCTTCCTGCAGACGTCAAAGATGGGGAAAGAGCGCTTCAGCATGAATCTCCACAGGGAGATGCGCTGGTGGGGAAGGAGCAGCTGTGTCACTCCTCCCCATACACTGGGGCACTCGGAGCAGTAGAGTGCAACACCGAGCATTACACAGTGATTTCTGTATGGGTGTCCTTTACAGAGAGCTTCCCAAACAGCCAGGCTGGATGGTGCCCTTTCTCCAGTCTCACTGCAGGGTGTTCATAATGGGCAGATGAAGTGTGAGGCAGTTTTTTGTTACTTTTATCTATATGACTAACATTATTTCTTTTTAAATTGCAAGCTGAATACTGTGACGTATTTATTGAGGCCTGCAGGCTCTAACAATGAGTTCTTTAATACAGCCCCAGGGTATTGTGTTCATCCAAGAATAAGCCCTAATGTTTGGAAAGGGTGTATCAAACATAGATGGTGTTCTGTTTGAAGCTGCCTTTTGAGAATGAATGATGGTTGCTACCCAGGGGTGTGTGGCAGGGGCGCTCTTGTTTCAAAAAGCTATTTGCTGTCTGAAAAATTCAGCTGAGTTTTGTTTAGCGTCATCTAGTCAGAATACTCAGAAAAGCAGTGTGATGCTGGAGGGCAGTCATAACCAAAACGGATCCAGCTGTCAACACAGCAGAGAGCCCTTTAATTTTGTGGGCTTTAAGCTAAAGGCCAAAGTTGGTGGCTGACTCAGCGGTGCACATGGTTCCCCATGTCTGGGGCTGAAGGAGGGTGTGGTGGCTCTGGGACTCTGTGCTTGGCACCACTGCAGCAAATCCAACAGAGTCAGCATGATCCTTGCCAGTGCTGCATCAGGGAGTCAGAGCAGAGCACAGGTATCCCTAAAGACTGAGAGCGTGGTGTCCTGCAGAGTCTCATGCTGCAGCTATCAAGGCTCTATCCTGTGCAGTGTCACTCCACAGGAAGCTTAAACTCAGTTCTATTTTACTGTCATCTGTAATGCCTTGCCTTCCATGATCTGATCAACAGCTAGGGTGCAGCTTGTATGGACTGCCCATCTTTCCCCTTTGCATTGCGAGGCACATTCATGTGGGTGGGAGAGGACAGCATGCCCTGCCTGGGGAGCTGCCCTGGGTGACTGTGTCATTTGCAGGTTCCTTCCATTGCAAAGAGACTGCATCACATTTGGGTGAGAAATAGTACAAAATCAGGTCCACTATACAAATAAATGGCATGTTTATTCAGGGCTTAAAATATTGATGATTCCACACAATTAGTAAACAGTAGTATAAAAATTACAATGGCAAAAAATCAGGATGGGGAGAAAGCACCATTGTTTAGACCAGAGTGGACCACAACTATCTGGTGCCACAAGCCAGAATGAACCAACAATTACATACTAGCACCGAAATCCCCACTTTTAAAACATTGATGTGACACTCAGATTTATAAGCATCTAGAAAAATTCCATAAAACTATTGGAAGATGTGAATTTTCAGTAAATTCTGTCTTCTGTAGCTTTTTCTTTCTGATTAAATGCAAGCGAAATGATAGGATTCATGTAAGATAGAAAATTTCCTCCCTGCCAAATTTTGTGTAGGTATATTTTCCTGTTAACTTTCTAGGCAAATTCACAGCAAAATTACCTACTCTTTTACAAATACTGTTGTTGTTAGAAATATCACTTCATAATCTAAGAAATGGAAGAATTTCAAGAAACTCAACTTATTCACATAAAATCATTTTTGCTCCATGCAATGAAAATAAATTATCTATATTCATATTTGCTTCTAGTCAATTTCTAAGCAACCAGCTGCCGGTAACCTCAAGCTGTAATCTTGCTGAGTGAGGTACTGTTTAGTCACTTAGGGTCTTTTAGACACTAATTGTAGATTTATACTATCTTGCTTCAACTCTTTACTGAAGTCCATGCTTTAGTAAAAACAATTAGAGCCACATTTCCTAGCAAATCTTAGTTAGTTTGTTTGCTTATCTTTTCCCTTGTTGTATGCATCATTTTTTCACAAGGGCCTTGAGACATCTGCCAGAAGCCATGAATGGAAGCTGGGTTTTCACGTACTGAAGATGCTCTTGTATAAGATTAATGTGGCTGTAAAGAGTTCCTTGCACTTACAGTTTCTGATTTCTTCATGGATCTGACTCAGAACCATGTAATACTGAATACAACCTCATCATATGAAGAGTCTTAATGGCTTCAGCGGAGCACTTTGAACAATGTAAATTCTGAATGTGAGCACATATGACAGACTTTCTCCCTTTAGTCACAATGGGTGGGATGCAGCTGACCAGATGTGGGCATCTTCCTCTGATTTAGATGTCAGGGTGCATAGCCTCCCTTTACAGAGTGCTAGTTACCTCAGTGTAATGTAGCCATCTAAAATGAGTGAAACAGATCATGTCCTAAAAGTGTTTATTTCTCTTTGTGACTGTAAAAAGGACCCTAGGCAACCCACTGAGTCATAAAGTGCTTCCTTGCAGACGTCTGAAATTAGACATGGTGAATCCTACCCTAACAGTTTGATTCAACTACCTCTGAGGTTAGCCCCGGGTGATGCCATAGGGTACTGGATTGGTCTTTAAAGACATTTGCTGTGGAAAGTAGGGCAAAGAGTAGACAAAGACGTAGGAGTGGATCACTCAGATAAAGGTAAAGAAACATCACTGAATTTGAGTGCTGCCATGAAAGATTTCTGCAGCAGGCTAGCAGCCACATCTGTGACTCTGAGACTCTGAGATGACACAAAGAAATGACCTCCCATAAGGAGGCAGTCGGAGGCTGAGACCTAAGTCATGACCAAGCTGGGAATAACATGGGTGCTGCTGGAGATGGAATAAAAATACAAACTATTTTTATCACCCTGTCAGATTTTATCCAGTGAGTTTCCTTAAAACCACAGTCTCCTTTCAACAACTCAACTTTCCAGCTGGGAGATAGAAATGGTTGAGTCTTTCTGTCTCTCAGGGATTCCCTTGTGCTGTATTTGATCTTTTCTCCACTCACTTCCCCAAAACCCAAAACAATCACATTAGTGGCTATCCATATGAGATGTTTTAATTCAACTCGCAACCACTTCACGGTATGGTTAGCACTAATCATGGCCTGTGCTTGCCACAACAGAGTGGGTTCTCAGAAGTCCAAGTGGCAACTGGACACCCTATCTGCTATGGACAGGCTGGGAATATCACTCCAAACATGATTAGTAGTTCATTGATAACAGAGGAAATCCACAACAGTTTGTTTCTCCTACTGGTCTTGGAAGGCACCCCTTCCCATAAGTGAATCTATATACTGTCCTTTTTTTGGGTGCAGGGAACTTTCCGATTAAAACAATGAATACGCTTCTTCTTGTCTGCCTTCTTTCCTTCATTATACAGCAGGAAATCCCAGAGTGTTTTGCTCCTAGCAGCTGTCTTCTGAGGGACCAGCTAAGCAAACATAAATGGCACCTTATACACTGCTCTCAAATCACCAGCTGCAGCTGCTTCTCAGAATGACCCGGCCATCTGGTTTGGCAGTCTTGTTCATGGCATGAGAAACGGTATGGTTCAAGTATGGCACCCTTGTATCTCTTTTAAATAGCCTTTATGGCTGTGAGGATGAATGCATGCATTCACCCCTGTTCATCCCACCCCTGAGCAGCGACTGGGAGTGAAAACGAAGATGGAGGAGCTAGCAGCTACAGTGGCAATTTAATTTCTCTAACAGAGATAGCCATGAAACTTGGGAGAGGCTGAGATTCTCTAAGAGGCAGAATTCAATCACTGGTATAAGGAGAGAGAGCAGGAGATATGTAGATGGTTTCCTAAGTCTTTTTTAATGTGCTCTGATCCCTGATAACTTCCTTCTCCCTCCAGTCTGTATAGCAGGAGAGCATGAAAACATAGGGAAGAAAATTTTACAGGTTTTGAAATATTGCTTCTGCTCTGGCAACAATTTCTTATAAAACTGGAGGTTTTTAGAAGCTAAAGCCAAAATTGTCTTCAGCTTCCTCTCCATCTTAGGAATAGTCTGAATAAATGATTCCCATCACATAAGACTTTCTTGCTTGTTAGAGTTGATGGGTTCTTCAGCACTCTTTCTTGAACAGTAACTGTCTGACAACAAGTGGCTGTTATTAAAGTGTAGTGCTGTGGGCTGGCTTAAGGGAGATCTTTAAAAAATGGAAAGGCAGTCAGATGTATGTAGCTCAGAGCAGTGTTTCTTGTACTGTACACTGACATTTATATTTCAGTTATATTCAAAACTTCTTGTGGGCTCCCTTTCCCTGGGCATGGCTGCTTTTCCCTTCATTTATCTTCCAGGCTGCAATGGAAAGAAGGGAATTGTTTGTTACGATGAGAAAGGTTGGGAGCTACCCAAGCTCCAGGGAACAGGACACCCACAGACTGTTGTCATGCTTTTGTCTTGTTTACTGAAGTGGTTTTGCTGCAAAGTTGGGAATCCCAATGCAGAACAACCATCCATGTGGCTCAGTACAGGGTGAAGATGGAAAGGACCCTCCCAAAGATAACAGAAAAGCTGTTACTAGTCTTGTCCATACAGCACTGACACTGACTACATCCAAGTCATTTCCTCAGCTCTTCTTATAGCTGACAGTCATCCAGACCATACTCACACCTGTGGCTCAGGAGCCTTATACTGGCTAACCCATAAGCATTTTGAATGCCACAGTCTGTTTTGTTCATGGTGTTGCCATGCCTCTTTCTGTTGTGCAGTGAGGTAGAACTAGATCATCAGTGAGAGTAGCCTGGACATGTCCTTAGTATCCATTAGGGCTGCAAACGTCCCCTGTGCTGATGCCTTGTATTGCTGGAGAAGCCCTGTGTCGGGAGAGATCAAAAGCCTTGACCTGACGTGGCGCAAGCTCTCTGAATCCTTCACACCTCATCAAAGCCTTTTCTCTTGCTCAGATGACATTTTTATGAAGTTCCCAGTTATTTAATATTGGCTCACCATGTTGCAATTTAAATCATTTATCGCCAATCTGTTTTGGCCATCCAGATCAATTACCTCCTCCCCCACCCTGCCACCCCAGGCTTACACCATTTTTGCAAATTATTACCACCTCCTATAAATGTGGCTGTGAGGTTGCAAAGTGTCAGTTCTCATTGGAACAATAATTTATCTAAATAAACAGAGAAAGGAGATTTGGATTATCTTTAGGCTTCTTTCTATGATGTTATACAATGATTTGCTCACCATATTTTCTTGTTCAGCTATGCTGTGGAAGAAGGTGAAAAGCTATGTTCATCCACAGCTATGCTCCCATACAGCTCTCAGCAACTGGCTTTCACTACACAGTTTTATTATTATTCATTTGTTATTTATCTTGTGTTCTTCAGTAAAACCAAAGGACCTCCTTCAAGGAGGTCCTTTCTCCTTCAAGGAGGTCCTTACCTAGAACGATCTGCTCAGGTAAGTACAATATCTAAATGCCACTGCCAAGGAAGAGTTTACAGTATATTTTCTATTCACTTCAACTGAAGCAACATTGAAAAACCCATCTGTCAGATGAGACCAGCCCAAAGTGAAAGCTGCAAAATGTTCTTTGGAATGGGGAAGAATATTTGAGTAGAACAGCTTCTTATCAAGAAATTACATCCTTTTTTCCAGGGGCAGAGCCATTTTTAATTAAAAACTTTTATCTGAAAGAGTCTCTTCCACTCTAGAACAAGTCCTTCCTGACCTAGAATAACCAACAGCCTGGTAACTAAGGTATTAATGTGTAAAGAAGAAGAGTCTGGCTCAGGTGTCTGAGTCAGACTTTTGACTTGGTCTTGAGCCTTTCATATGCTTGGTGAATGATCCAAGGATGATGTTACCAGCTATTCCATCTACTATCTTTGTCCTTCTGTAGGTAATTTTAAAAGTTTTGGGAATGTCTCAATGCAAAAAGCACAAAATATTTTTAAAACCAAAAATATTGATAAGGTGGAAAAGCAATTTGTCTCCTGCTATTGCCACTTGCCAGTGGAAAAGTGAAGTAGAAAAAGGTTCAATGACTTTTCCAAGATTACTCAAGGAGCAAATTGAGCTGGGTCACCTTACAGGTGAGGTCCTTTTCCAGATGACAAGGCTATATACTTCTTCTTTTTAGTTTAGATCCCAGAAAGTACAAGTCTGATCTTTGCCTTTCCTAGAAGTCAGAAAAACTTGCATGGACTGAATAGAGCTAAGTCACAGGAAACTGTAGGTCACCTTATTCGGTGTCAAGCTTCTCACCTTCCCAAGGAGTTAAGGCACTATCATTCTGCACAAAATGTTAAGAGCAAGAAGTCCCTTCAGGCTTCCTCCTGAACGCTAAAAATAAGACTTTTCCTGGTATATTTCAGTACTAATTAAGTTTTTGCTATTCCTCCCACAGAGGGTTATCAACATAGTTTACAAAGTGTCATCTTTTAGCAACTGCTCAAGAGTTGGCTGTTTCCCATCTCACTCCCTCTGACACATTTGCATGTTCTCTTTATACACACAGATAAAAAACCTCTCTAGTGTCTCTAGAGTATTTTCAACCGAAGAGAAAAAAAAAAATCCCTTGCCAAGTTGTTCAGTAGCTGGAAATGACTTGTCACGTCCACAGACCAGTAATTCTTTTTATTTTTGAATGACTAACCATGCTATGATTAATGGCTCATATAAATGGGCTCAAAATAAGTCTGGCACAAATATAGGGGAGGAGGAGGGTAAGTGGGATAAGGGCTGGATGGATCTGCAGCAGGGCATTGGTGTCATGAATGGCATAGCGGGCACAGAGGAAGGAAAAAATGCTTCATGCTATTTGTAGCTCAAATTTGCAGCTACAGATGGTGATGCTGTCATGTAGAAAGGGCTCAGGACACTGAGAAAAGGCAACCTGAACTGCACAGGCTTGTCCCTCCCCAGATGCTGAAATCTGCCTGGAAGGTTCACAGGGTCTCTTTACCACTATATATGTAAAAACTGGAAGGACCATCGACTGAGTACTGAAGCTAAACACATACTTCCTAGAGTGTTTCTGCCCTGTGTTTTACCGTCCAATGCATTTTGCTGTTCCTCTTCCTGAGGCAGTATTTTCCAGCTTCTTTTGTCAGCTGTTATCCTGTTTATCTTCAGCACATTTTCCACAGTGATACTTTTGAGTGGAATCACCAGACGAGCAGTCTTGGCAAACAGGGACAAGTGTATCCCCTCAGGACACTGTGAGAAGCACAAAGTCATAGGCAATACAGTCTGCAGACAAGGCAAAGCTGGTGGTGTTACAGAGGATGGGTAGAGTGGGCACTCATTCAGACTATCAGTGCAGTCCAGATCACCTAGTAGAGCAAGACCACTTAAGCAAAAGTAAGCTTGAATTAACCCAAATGCAAAGGTTTACATCTATCATCACAGAACAGCAGCTCTCTCCAGCCCGGGGAGGCTGGGCACGCATCCTGGAAAGCAGAGACTCTGAGAAGGTCACAGGAGTAGATAACTAGGCAAATGGCTGAGGCAGAGCAGCAAGTCAGACCTTGTAATTGAATGGGCAAAATGAGGAATGGAAAATGGGCAGCCTTGTTTGCTTATCAGGAAACCTCTCAGAGCTTCTAGTGGTTATGGCATTCACAGGAAGAAAATTTCAGGTACAAAAGGTTGTGTAGTGGAGCAGGCGAATGAAGCAAATAGCTGGTGGACAGAAACCTGGGAGTGGGGGAAGGTTGGACATGACTCTCCCTGTGTGCCCCTGTCAATGAACTCTCTTTATCTACAAAGTCTTCTAAAACCTTTGCTGCTTGCAACCCCCATGGCATCAGAAATATCCCCTCCCACAGCCCTCCTCACTGTTGCTCAAAGCAGGATCCTGTTGATGGTGCAGCCGTGGGCACTTTTGCATCACAAGCCAGGTTACCACCAGCAATGCGTTTCTTACAGAAACCACAGTGAATCTGTGAGAAACAAGCATTCTCCAAATGCCAGCAGTGTTGCTGTGAGAATGGTTACCCTTAATTTATAAAGCTGCTTTGCCACATTTTGTGTTGAAACTAGTTTACAAAGATCTATGGCTCCTGAATTAAGAACAAGTGGGTAACATACTTTTCCCATGGTGATATCTCATTAAAAACTGTGAGATGTTTGGATTTGATGCTGTTCACACCTTTCCACATCTGATGCCACAGTTTCTGGGAGCAGGACTCTATTTTGGGGCATAAACAGAAGTTTTGTCTCCAGGAGACAAGTTTTTAGGGAAAATAAAAAGAAAATAATTTTGCTAGGAACCCAAAGTGAAATAACTTACAGCTTCCTTTAAGTGAAATCTTTCCTAATAAACGGTAATACAGAAGGTGTACATCAACCTCTGCCAACAATACATAAACACTAGATTTCTGCCATAATGCAGTAACAGAGCTCTGTCTCAGGAAAAAAATAAAAATGAAAAAATCCCTTTTGTAAAAGGGGAAGCCAGAAAACTATGCAAAACTAATGAGATGTTTCCCAATTGCTAGGAGTATTACAGGGTAATAATGAAGTAATAGTGGGCCTGTCAGTGCTGTGAACACATCAAGGCTGGGGTGAAATGCACAATCTTTTCCTCTCCATTCTCTTACTCTCTGTTCCTGAGAAACTAAGAAAAATAACTTCCAGCGAGCTGAGCTTGCCGCATATTGATTCAACCATATAGGGATTAGAAAAAAAATGCTCTATGACTTCCTCTGTCTGACTTGTTACTTGGGTATTATACATCAAACTGTAATTTATATATCACCAAGTGTATATTAAGCACATTAAGCTATATTTAACAGACCTGGCTTATATTTCTGTGTTTGGTACAGTATATATATCTATATGTTTATATAAATATATGGAAATGGAGTATGTATTATAGGGGGTCAGATATTTCCCATGAATATCTTTTTTCTGAATGGAAATGCAGTCTTCAAGAACTCTGAATTTCCCCATGGCATTTTGCTCAACTATTTATTCCCCATTGGGAAAAATGAAATGCTTTGTTTTGAATTAGCTCAGCCTAAATTGAAATACTTTGCTTTGTCAAACTGAATTAAAACATTTCATGATGGGGGAGCTCAGCTTTAATTTATGTCCACAAGAGTTACTATGTGCCTTGTGGACATTGTAATTTATAGATATCTTACTCCCATAATGCATCATAATCATCTCTCTCATTAAACATTTGCAATGTACTCTGAGAGTCAAATGGCCACAAAACATCACAGGATGCTGGCTGGGAACTTCGTCAACTGAAAAAGTGATGTATCACCCTCATGAGGCACTGCAGTAGTTCCAAGGGACACACAGTTATATTGAACCAAGCTGAAGCTAAATTTTTCTGAGAAAGGACAAGTTTTCTTTCAGTAAAAATATTACTGTTCCAACATTTTGTCCAGATGTGGGTCCAAAATAAATGTTGATATCAGAACTTTCTATAGAACGAGACATCTAAACTGTGTCAATTTTACTGTCTAATAAGTCCTACCTAGAAGGTTTTAAATGCTTTTCCCCCTCTGTTACACAACAGTATGGTCTATAGTTTCTGATGTAGTACAACCACCAGTGACCTGCCATTTAGGTAGAATTGTTTGCTGTGACTTGGGTCAGGAGCATGACAGGAATCTGGTGAATTTCACTAAGAGCTTGAAACCTCCCCGTCTCACCAAGGACATGAGAAATGGTAGATCAGAGGAACTGAAGTACAGGAATAGATAGCTTGTAAAATATGTTTGTGGCACTAAGGAAAACAAAATAAATGATATAACATGAAAGTTAAGACTTTTATTTCAAAATATTAGGAAATTCAGAGCCATGATTGTTTTAGCGAGTCAATGCCTGCTAGCTGCATTCTGGTAAGGTCTTTAATTACATCAGCACACAACACAGGATATAAAGCTTGAAAAATATTTACATTACAGTCCTGGATTAAATCTATTCGGGCATAGAAAAGTGACATGTCTTGGGGTGATGCTGAAAGAGGGCAGAGACTGTTATGGAGAGGGTGCTCAGGCAATGATGGAGCATATAGTTTGTTATGAACTGAGTGTCAGAATGCATGGCATAAAACCTTGCAGCAGCACTGAAGAATCTTGACTCTAGTTGAAATTGCATGGAACTACAAGAATCTAGCATGCTATTATCTGGGTTGGCCTTCAGCCAGGACACCATGGCTAAGACCTTCTCTTTTATTGAAAGTGCTATGGCAGGTCTAAGATCAGATTTTCACAATGGTTTCTGCCAAGCTTAGCTTGTGCAGCTAGAGAGAACAGGCAAGAGCAGCCAGTACCACTAAGAAAATACAAGCTTAGACACTGTTTGCAGTGTGTTGAATAATAGTGAAAGAGCAGAATAGTGTTTTTGCTTGGGTTTAAGGGACATTTCTGTTAAGTGATTTTTTTTTCATTAGGCTGTCAAGGGACAGGGGGACTGTGTCACAAAACTATGGAGATCCAGACTTCAGACAAAAGCAGATATAAGGTTATGCACAACACCCGACTGCCTCTTCCAGAAGAAAATGCATACATCTCAGGCTGAGAATTCCTCAGCACAGTTTTTGCTCTTCTCTGAGAGCAAATGTCCTTGAGGGAACAATTCTAGTTACAGTGAAGTTAACTACGTGTAACCGAGAATTGTGTTAGATCAATTGTCCCATTAAGTACCCATAAGGATTGCAGTGAAGCTGCAGGCCTATGTTTAGAAGACCTTGCAGGAGACTCATTTTACCAGCAGAAGTGGTGAGGTCTATAGTAACAAAATTAATGAGAACTCTGGATGCTGCCCTCAGCTGGCCCAGAGACAGAGACCTATCCACGTTGCTCATGACCTTGACATAAAAGACCAGCTGCTTCCCCTTTTCTCTGAATATTGACCGTATGCTCTTCAAGGTCATGTCAACATCAGATCCAAGAAAGTTGAAGTCAATTTCATGCCATTCCCTCTTTCTCTGTTGATGCACCCAGACCACCCCAGCTGAGCACACCACGGATAGCCCCTCATTCAAACCTTTGTTCTCAAGTCAAAGCCTTGGATGGTCTGTATCTGTGTTTATTTAAAAGACTATCTCAACATTGACATTGATACCCAGATGACATCAATGAAAAATGCTGGAAAGCCACTCTGGACATATTCCCAAAACACTGTTAGAGCAGAAAGGGATCATGGAGGCTGCTAATACAGGAAGCCAATAAGTCAGTTGCATATACCCGGATTAAAGGGAGGCCAGTCGTTTCCCCTTTGTACTACATCATGTGAAAACAAACAGGAAAGAAGATCTGTCCTAGAATCAGAAATGATTATACAGAAAACTCCCTTCTCTTTCTCATTTTGTTACCTCCCTGTAGCAGCCTTAGAATTACATAGGTCTGGATTTTGCATTTTAATAGTCACTTTGTACTTAATAGACTCGGAAATGTCAGGAAAGAACATCCTCTACATAGATCCTTTTTTTATGTGTCACAGTTTGTTCATGAACTCGCACCAACTGGCTCCATGTGTTGCTGTATTTGGCATCTCCACAGAGGAGGAGGAATCTCCCTTCACTCCTCTTTCAGTAGGTGACCTCCATTCTCGAGAAACACAGGGATTAGCTGAGCCAGTAGAGCATGTGCATAATGTTGCTGGGGAGAATGGAAAGTGCTGCATGGCTTCAGTGGAGTCCTGTTACATGCACAGAACTGACAACTGCAAAAAGAGAGGAAGAAGCTGAGAGAGCATGAGACAGTCTGAAGCATACAAGGTAATGTCGTGGTTCTTGAACGTCACCTTCATGGTTAAAAAAGGCACTGCACTTACTGCTTGACCCACTCAAGGAATTCCTGGGATGCTCCATCTGCTCTGCAATTTTGCATGCTTATTATGAAAAAGGCAATTTTAAAGAATACTTTCAGTAACTCCCAATTACCAGCCTTTGAAAAAGGGGGCATTAAAAATACAGACCTTTATATTGACATAGTTGAGTGTTGGTGTTTGCTACACTTTTCAAAAGGGAGTGTTCTGTCTTCTCTTCATCTAGTTTTGAGGAAGAGGCCATGTCTCATGGACTATCTATAGCGCAGCAGGAACAGGAATGACTTACATTTTCTGATCTTTTAGTCAGAAAAGTGGTCTTAACCACAATTATCAAGTAGACCACTAAGGATTACTGAGGATGGATAAGACAACCTGGATAGATGCATACATTGTTGGCAACATGTATAAGAGATTTAAGAAAAACAATATATCTACATGTAACCGCTTTTCCTTAAAAATAAATAAATAAATAAATAAATAATAAAAAAGTTTATTTAAATTAAAGAAAGTAAATTATTTATTTATTTTTGTTTGGCTGGCATATAGAATCAGTCTCCCAATCTTGTGGTGTCTTAGCAGTGAAGAAAAGAAGAGAAAAGATAAAGGACAATGAGAAAATGAAGGATAGAGTATTAATAAAGCAGGCAAAATATATTGATATCAGACGTAGTTTTAATAGATGCACACACAAAAACTTGATTAGCACATATGTAAGATACATATATTGTACTACACACAAAAACAGTAACATTTCAGACAGTTGGATTGTTTTAACAAATCTAAGAAATCCTATGCAGATTAACTTATTGAGTATTTGTGTTGCTAATACCAAATACCTACATTCTGTCAGCTGATTATAAGTAAAACTTAAATAAAAATAAAAACAGAAAAAAAATGTTATCCTTGATTAAAAAAATATGAAACATAGCTCACTCTTGATTTGTTGCTAAACATGTGCCCCTCAGAATGTGGAATTTTATTAGAGAATGTTTAACCTTGCAGCTGTGATTTTGCACAGAAAAGACCATCATGAGAAGAATCTCTGTCAAACTGGTCATGATCATTTTACTAGGTACCAAAATGTGGAGACCTCCAAAACCTAAAAACACTGTCTTCCCCTGAAAAGGAGACTAAAGCCTGTGCAATACTAGGAGCATAGAAGTAGCTTTCTGGGAAAGTAGCCCAAAAAAGGATCTATTAGGGTACTGTATGGGTAGATGTGCCATAGTCTGGCAATGGCTGAGTAAAACACTATGAAAGTTGAAATATCTTAACGTCAGAAGATCTTGCTAACTTGCAGTCAATACTTTTTTAAGTGGACCAGGAAGCTTTCTGAGGCACTGGATTTAATTTCTCAAGTTTTGGGGAACTGGAAGAATTCCAGCAAAATATTAAGAAGCTAGTCTGCTGACATTTTAAAGAGATAAATGTCCTATTACGGGAAGTTATAGGTCAGTTGGGGTGATATTGGTACTGGAATAATAGCAGTGGTACACAATCAATAAAAAAAGTACAGAAATTTAATGAATATTAGTCAATGAAATTCATGGAAAAGGGATTCAATTACATTGTTCATTTGAAAGACTGTGTTTCTGGCTGACAAATCTAATTGTGCTAATGTAGAGTTCAACTTTTGCAAGAGGTGATTTAAAAATATTTTGCATTCTGATTAAAAACTAGGGCTGTGCCAAGACACTATTGCACATATAAACAAACTAGAAGCCAGCAAAGTGACTGAAAATTGTATTTGCTAATGGGGACTTTTCAGTGAAGTGATGTGTTTTTCTGTTTGTGTCCCACAGAAGTCTGATTTTAGACCCTTACTGTTAAATGTTTGTGCTGATGATTTCAGAGCAAGTACAACAAATATTTCTAATTAAGTTATCTCATCACACAGTCTTTATAACATAGTAAATAAGGATGGGTACATCTGATGGATATAGGTAAAACTGGGTTGCTCGTTAGGCTGAAGGGTCAAACATATATGTGAATACATCCAAATATGCAGCATAGTAACACATATAAGAACAAAAATGTACAGATGATGTTTATAAGATAGGAGATCTCACTCTGAAAAATAAAAATTAAAAAAAAAAAGTAAAAAAGAAAAAGAAGGAAAAGAAGGGAAAAAATGTGCTATGGAAAGGACATTCAGAGTGAGGAGACTGAGAAATGTGACCAGATAAGACCTGCAGGGAGGCCACTGAGACAGTGGGTACCTTGGTCCTCATGAGAAAGTCTGGGGCACTGACACTGTGAATCCCAACAGGAACATGCATGGTGGGGCTGTGAAGTGCTCTCCAAGCACCCGCAGTGGGGCTGTTTCAGGGGGTATTTTAGAGTTAGACCTCTGGAGAAACTGCTGTGATGGGAAAGTTTCTGTGGTGTACAAGGTCACATAGAAACATCATATCCCTGAAAGAAACTCATGAACTGGCTGGCTTTCTCCTGGTAAACTGACAAGAGCTCTCTGTCCAGGTTAGTCAGGAAGGTAGCCATGAGAATGCCTTCTCAGTGATCACAGCAACAGACAATTTCAGCCTTGTTATTTCTTTAAGAGGAAAGTGGCCTTTGGATGAAGCTCATGTTCTTAGGGACAGATCCTGGAAATTCTGGGGGAAGGAAAGGGCAGCATGCATTAAGGATATTGATTAGGCTGGAAGGCCATGAAGGTTCTGCTTGTGCCTCAAATAAATGTCACCATGGAAAGGATCTCCTGTTACTCTTAGACCAATATGATATACAATGGCCTCCAGAAATCTGTAAAGTAGGGATATGACGATTAAAACTGTCAGCCTTTAGCCACCTTACTCATCGTGGTGATAGGTACTAAGAGGCCAAAAAGCAACAGGCATGCAAAATATTTTGTGTGAGACTTTGGAACTATGTTTTTCTTGTGTGTGAATCTCTGTCTCCTCACCTATCACAGAGTTGTTAAAGACATTTAGACCTGGTGATAGATTTGTGTTAGACTACTGATGCATAGTAGGCATCAGATTTACAGAACAGAACATTTCCTTTCTAAACTGAAATCATTCTACACTGTGCCTAGCAGTTTGGCAACCACTAAGGCCATTGCTTTGAATAGTGAGAAACTTGGTAGTCCCTTAATGTTAGCTCCACAAACCTTTACTTTACTCAGGCTCAGTAGGGTACTTAAGCTCCTTCCATGAGGTAAGAGGTTGAAGTCTGGAAGAAACAACCAAAAAGAAAAGCTAGTTAACTCAGGGAGACTGGGTGAAGGAGTATATGTGCCATTCTGTAGACAGGTGTGGTGTTTGGTACCCCTCACCAAGTTTAAACAGCTTACAGGGGAATCAGAGGCAGCATTGGATGGGCTGGCAGCCAAGTGGGAAGAATGTAAACCTTCCTTTTAATTCTGTCTGTGATTCTCTCTGCCCTTGCATGGGTTTGGACTATGCACTCCTGATGCCGGGAGACATCAGAAAACTTCAACTCACAGTATATTCTTATTAAGCACTTTTCAGTGTGGAAGATGCAGAGTATGTTGTAGCCACTGTTCTTGTTTCACTCAGAACATAAAAGGCATGGGTCATCAAAGCTTGCTGGTTTGTGGCACTGAGAATTGATGGACATCTCTCAGTTGCTCAGATGGGTACACTTTAGGTCAGCATTTGTGCTGGAACAAGCAATCTGCCAGCTTGGAAAGGAACAGGGACTTCTGTAAAGGTCCTTGGTTCTGCCTTGTGAAGACCAGCTATGCTCTGGATCTGTGTCTGAGGACACCTCCAGGTGGTGGTTCAGGGAAGGGGTGCTGTTGTACCTGTTGTGTGGCAGGAGCAGGTGTGTAGGGTAATCTGGTTACTTTACCAACTATTCCAACTGGATTTGCAATCTGCACCAATGCTGAGTGTATGAAATACACTGACTCTAACCCGAATAGATAGTTAAGATAGAATAGTTAAATAGATGGTTAAGGAAGAATTGTTTCCCTAGCTCTTCAACATGCAACCTACCTAAACCAAAACCCTCACAAAGGACAGAAATACATCTAGTTTTTCACCCTACTACATACTATATAAAAGGCAATTGTAATGCAGATAATATTCAGTTCCAATTTTCCTAGGAGACTGAGTTTAATGTCCCACAGGATCTTTATTTATAAAGAATATACTGAAACCCAAAGACAGTGCTGACAAACTTCAGGTTTCTGATGGGAGCCTGCTTTGTTAGTAGGGAAAAGGAGGTGATCTTTGACCAATAATGTGCCATGAAAGGCCACACTTTGACAGTAACCTTGACCTGCCTGTGGAACTCACACCTGCTGTTCTCCAAGCTGGGGGGATGGTGGAGAATTACACTTTTTCCAATACCATAATTTGATTTTGCAGGCAGAGATGCAGCCAGTCCCTTAATGCAACTCAGTTACAAGTTCATAAACATACACACCATAGAGCTTGTCTGCACCAATTTGACAGTGATTGAATTCTACAGTATTTGGGCTTATGATTTCAAAATAGGCTATACTCCACAGTTGCAAGAGAAAATTCACAAGCAATTTTTGAAAAGTCTTCCAATGTTTGCATTTCATTCTGTCAAAGGAACAATGTGAGAATTTGCTGGTAATGGCATGGCTGGCACAACAGCAAATTCAGATATCATAGGATACTGCTTTAGTTGTGTACTCCTAACCTGGGCTGTGGCCAGACAGATGGAACTGGTCAGGTAAAGAACAACTCCAATTAACTTCTGGGACAAGGCTTGTGTCAGCTGACAAAAATGCTTGCAAGAATGACAGACTTCCATGTGCATCACAAGACCAAAACTGATCAGTGTAGAAAGGAGAGTTGGAAGAGGGGAAATGCTTATAAGAGCAAAGGGCATCTGTCAATTTTAGAATTTTCTAGCATCAGATTAGAAAGTAAACCTAATGAGTGGTTTTTTTACATGGTTTATAATGAATCTGTAGTGGTCACTCTGAAACTGAAGACTGTGTCAATGGTTAAATGAGACTCAAAAGTATCTGGATGTTTAAATAGTGAATGAGAATGATTATGTTACAGTGGAAAATAATCTTTCTAAAAGGAATGGTATGAACCAGTTTTCTTCTGTTGGAATAAGCTATTAAGGAGCTTTTCCCATTGTTCCATGTCCATGAACATGCACGGTTTTTCTGAAGACATGGCTACGGAGGACACATTTCACTCCTATTTGGTCAAGTATGACAATTGTCATATTCTTACAGAAGTAACTACAGGAAAAATATTTTTAACATGCAATGCAAAATTCCCATTTTGCAAACAAACAAAATTCTTGTTTCTTCTGTTTTAAGCTTGTTGATGAATGTGTCATCATACTGACGTCCCACACAAAGCTTTCAAAAATTCAACGTCATTCACATAACATGTGTTTGCTATTCTGTGCTAAGCCCTACAACCTTCTTGCCTTTACCATGCAATTCTTATCAGCCTTTTTGTGGCATACCTTCAGGTGTTAACTGAATTCTTCAGACCTGCCCTGAGATTAGAGAACTTGTTTTTCCAAAACATGCACAAGTGAATCCAACATCTCATCAAATAGTCAGCTATCCCTCTGAGTCTATAGCAAATAACAAAGCTTTTTCTGAAAAGCAAACATGCCTTACAAACAGTAGTTAAAAACACACATAAATGCCCTAATACTTTGGAAATGCCTATGTAAGTAGTATTAGACTTCCTGTTGCAGAATGAGCAACACAAAGAAATTCAAGATATGTTAGGGATAAGTCCGTACCTTCAGTAGGTTTACAAAAGTCTACTGTTTTTAGATAATCAATATGAAAACGCTTCTCACTGGAAAGAAGTGGTCATAAACACCCTTCAGCTACAGATTTTTTTCTCTTTCTGTTAACATCTCTGCCAACAGACAAATTTCTCATTAGGAGTAAAGATGTCTAGATCTCTTAGATGTCAGAGACCGTTAAAACCTCTAATGTGATTTAAATCCATTGCATGCTACATACCAGTGCAATGTCTGCTTAATACTGTGGCCTTACCAAGCCTGTTGACCAGCCACATTCTCTGGAGGCCCTGGATGATAAATATATGTGGGCATCTTTTCTGAGTACCCTGCCAGCCCAAGCATAAAAATTGGACCAGATTAAGAAGTTATTAATGCTGATACACACCTGTGTATTATATCCAAGTTCAGAAGAGATCTTTGAGCAAACTATTTATCAGAGATGCCACATCAGGCCTGGAATGACAGGCATCTCTAAAGCTGAAAATCTGACAAGTTAGGCACTCGTATTGTAGACTCACAGACCCTGCAGAGTGACATGTTTGAAAAGGTTGAACCAAGGTCATCAGAAATGCTAAAAGAGCTATGTAACAAAAAAAAAAATCAGCTCAACTGTTTATGGTGTGACAGGCTGTCCTATCCTAGGTTGTGCCCAGCAGAATTATTAACAGAGAGCTGAGCATATTGGTTATTTGCAGAGTAAAATAAATTATGATAAACTTATCTTTATTATTGTAAGCCAATGCACACATAACAGTGACGTATAGCACGATGCGTAACTAGATTTACACTGTCTTGATACAAAATGGATTTTAGAAGGATTTCTTGTGGGGAATGTTACTGGATATAAAAAGGAGAAAGAAAATGCAGCAAGGGATCTTTCTCTGTGAGGTGGAGTAAGCCAGAAAGCCTCCTGAAAATCCTCAGCACTTCAGACAACAGGCAGTAGAATAGGAAGAGAAAACTAGTTCAAGTAGGAAGGAAATGGCTCAATGCAAGGTGGGGGAGAAACAATTTAATGTAGGTAACTTTGCCAAGCGTGGCAACAGTTTCAGAAAAGAATTGGAAGAAAAATTAATTAATTATATTTATAACTAACATATTTATCTAGGGTTCCTGTTACTTGTCAGCTCAGATTAAATATCATAGACTGGAGGTGACATTCAATGGATGTTGGAAATTGGGGAAGTAAAACAATTTGAAAACACGAAGAATTAGTATCATATTATGGCTAAGAAAACAGTCATATAGGTCAAGTCCACCTGAACAAAATGGCAGGTGTATGTACCTGTTTCCAAGAATATCTCTCTGACTGTTCAGTGTGTTGGATAGCACACCATGAGCAGAAGAACAAAGGTTCAGTTTCACCCCTGTAGGCTTTAGTTCATCATGACACAGTGTGGTTTCATGTGCGCACCAATCTCTCCACGTTTCTTGTGGACCTGGTCAGCTTTTCCTGTGACTGTGTTTGTTCCAGTATGGCATCATCAGAGTCACTCCTAGTGTCCATGTGCTTGTACCTGTAGGGTTAGTGAAGCATGTGGCTTTCAGAGGATAGAGGAAGAGTGGTGTTTCTTGGTGAGGGATCTACAGCAGGAAAGACATTTCTCTCCAGAATGACTTGTTGAATGGTCTATTTCTAGCATCCTGAGGAAAGAAAGCATGGAACAGGGTGGCGTGCCCTAGACAGACCCTTGGAATTTAAGATTGCACATGGCAAGAAGAGAGTTTCTTTGCTTAACAGTGCATAAGCAGCTACACTTCACCTTATATTTAAGTTAGTGAGTTTGCTTCATGGCATCTGTGTGACAGCAGCCAGTAGTCTGAAAACATCTTGTGTAAAGTTGTTGTGTTATGTTATCTGATGTGATCTGATTTGGGTGGCCCATGGCCGATGAAAATGTTATAGAACAAACAGTTGACTTACAGTGGTGCACTTTCTGTCATCTCTCCTATATATGTTCTCTTTCCTCTTTGCCTTCTGGTGGCATAAAAGCATTGAAAACCTCTCAGGCAGCTGAAGCTCAGTCAGTGAGGGCAGTAAAGCAGTAGGACAGACTGCCAAAAGAGGTTACACAACACATACTCATTTGGATAAGACAGAGGCTTTAGGGACACAGGGGTCCCTTTGGCAGAGAAGCACCCAGAAGTGCAACACCCTCAGAAGATCTTCAGGGAGGCCTCATGAGCAGTCACTACCTGTGCAGCACAGGGCACTGTTAATTCCACAGCTGACTCAAGTAAAGGCTGAATCTGTCACTCTCATACTTATCAGGTCCCCTGGCAGTTCGGACTGTAAGGGCCCCCAAGGAGCCACGTCTATTGATTTACCAGCAGCAGTGCACAGGAATTCTTTCAGTAAATGCAACTGCTACCTGTGAATGCTTGTGAAAATTAGGAAGGCCTCACATATCATGTGGGAACAGACAGTGCTCTGTGTTTCAGCCAAATGAAGCTCTTGGGCATCCAAGGCTTATCTCTAGTGCACTTTCTTCTGTCCCTGAGCCCCCTGCCCTGGCTACCTCCCATCCTCTGGCTGCTGAGCTCCAGTGCTCCTGTACAAAGCTGCAGCCCATTTAAATCAATTCTGACACCCAACACCTCTCTGTTTTCTCAGCATGCCTGCCCCAAATATTTCCCTCCAGCCTTGACAGAACGGGTATTCACAGGGCAGCTCCAGAATAACAAGTTTCCATTTTTGAAACGGTTGTATGGGGAGCTTTGTGGTGTGGCAGCTGGCCAACGGGTGATCATTTAGCTGGGGGAGCTCACTACTGGGTAGTTAATTTGACATGCAGAACAGAGTAGTTAGGCTCTCTCCAAAGCCTGGTCAGATACTTCTAGGTTCCCAATATTAAATTATAGCTGACACATAACTCCAAACTAGCGGCACTTGAGTGCAAACCTTGACTTCAGTGAGGCTGATCAGCCCAGCAGCACTTCATTCACTGTGACACAATCAATTTTCTCCAGTGAACTGTGTGACCATTACCTGCTTTAAAGAGATGTGTGAATTGTGCTAGGCTCTCCTCAAAGTCCACAAGCTGGGGAAAAAAAAAAAAAAAAGAAAGATTAAGACATAGTGGTGAAAAATAGTGATGATGAACCCATAAATATGAGGCTGGGAAGTGTGGGACTTATTTCAGTGTTAACAGTCCAGGCCTCTGAATTCATTCTTTCTCCAGGAATTACAGCAAGTGTAGGAATGAGAACATCATTGCAGAGATGGATTCCCTCTTTACACATGCACTTTCTCCATCTCATTTAGGGCTTGGACTGAATAATCGTTATCACCACATGGTAGCTATCAGGGGTTAGCTGACGCATTATAAAAGCCTAATGTAGCCAATATGCATTAGAGTCCTAGCCAACACCTGAATTATTTGCCAGAACACTTTGAGATAGACTGTTCTTGTGGTATTTGTGTCACTGGCAAGAAGTAAAAGCAAAGGAAATCTGGAAAACATTTCTCTGGGATAAAAAAATAAAAAAATCTGTGGTGTTGCAGAGTCTGGAGGCAGATAGATGGTACTGAAATTCTGATTGCTTATTCAAATGGATGTGGAGTTCAGGAGTCTTTTGGGCTCTAAGACCAGTGATTCATGCCTTCTGATTTTGTTAGCAGTTGTACTGAGCTGGTCCTTTATTTTCCCTGCAATTAATTGGCCAGTCATCTTGCCCGAAGTCTGCACTTCAGCATTGCTACTGCTCTAACTAAGAAAACAGATGGCTTGTGCCTACTTATCTCATCACTTGGAAATCAGAGGAAAAATATTTATACTGTTAATAAGAAATGGATTTGTCTATTTCATGTGGCACTGACCTTACCTGTTTCAGTGCTGTCCCCAGATTGCATGCAGGATCCCAAGGTCTTTAGGGAGTACTTACTATCTGATTATGCATTTTTAGATTAGGATGACAACTGGAATATAAACTAAAATAGCCATAAAGGAAGCTGAACAGTCCCTTGGGATTTAATTTCTACTGCCGTCCATGTACCTCTCTCATACAGAGCAACCTGTGAGAAGTGCTATACTAGAGTGGTGTGATGGCAAATGGAGAAAAAGAAAATGATTCTACATAATTGCTGCTGAAATCTGTAGCACCCACTTACCAGAGAATTCTGATATTAAAAAAATATTTTGCATCCTAATGGATATATAACAAAACTATTAAGCTTTTCCACCACACCAGAAGTACTGAGATGTCCTTACTGACCTCTGTCTGACATTTCTCACTGAGATGAAGTTTTTCAACAGACCTAAACTGTATCTGGTTTATGAAACTGAACTGGAATGTTTCGATTCCAGGGCTAGTTCAGCTGCTGCTGCTGCTGCTTCTTCTTCTTCTTCTTCTTCTTCTTATTATTATTATTATTATTATTATTACTATCATTATTATTATTAATAATAATAATAATAATAATAATAATAATAATAATAATAATAATAATAATTTTTCCCACCATGTCCCCAGGAGCTGTGACAGACCACCTGCATTCTCCCTGGAAAGGGCTTTATTTGAGCTTCCTCTTGCTGTTGCTCCACTATGATTCTCCCAGGCTTTTTCATTTTGGTGAAAAAAATGTTTGATTAATTCCAATTGCTTCTTTTATTTGGGGGAATATTTGCATTTCTCCCCCATCTGTCCAAAGAAAAACTCACCAAATGTCTCAAGCAAATTTTATGAGAAGGTTAATGTAAAACCCCTTTAGCCATTTGTGGGGAAATAAGTGCATTTATCTTTAAAACCCTGTGGCTAGATAACTTTCAATGAGGAGTATAAGCATGGGACTAATTCAATTCACACTTGATAAAAATGGGTTGAATTATTTTTCTTTTTTTTATTTCTTAATTTTTACCCAGTTTAGAAATTTGCTGTAGAAGATTGTATATTTACACATTTTGCCTGGAAAAAATAGACCACTGAAGAACCTTTACAAACATACAAAGAACTTGAGTAAGTGGGAATGGAAGGAACTTTTTATCAGATTGCTAAAAATGCCATGCGGCAGAATATAAGGAGGAAAGAGAGAGGCAAATGCCTAAGTCCCAAGGATAAGAGGATGAACAGTAAAAATGGTGGTGCATTCGCACATGCTCCAAGCAGGAAATACCTGTATTTTGCTGGAAAAGTCCCAGGTGCCATACTAAGAATCCCCACCTCTCAGCTCCTTTTGATCCCACAGAGTACACACATCTTGGCTACCCAGTAATTTCAAATGTTTTGTTGTCATCTCCAAGAAAAGCTACCCCTGAAGTCTCCAGGTTTGTGCAGCCACATTTATAGCAGATCTCGTGAAGACTACCGATGAGGTCCACCAGAATGGACCTACCTTATTTTGTAACCTTCTCTCTTAGATGTGAATTAAATGCTGATGCTGGTGGGAGTGGGGCTCTTGACTAGCAGGGGAACCGTTTGTGCTGTGTCTTACCATGCCTGAAAAAAAAAAATAAATAAATAAAAGTAAGTGGTCAGAAAATCCAGGAGGGAAGCAGAAGCAACCTGCACCCTAAATGACTGTCTGCAAGTGCCATGTTGGTCCCCTGTTGGGTGTTAAGTGACCACAGAAATGCACACCAAGGTCAAACCAAATGGGAGTTGAGGAGCTAAGGACTGCTGTGCTGACATGGCCCTTACCCTATGTGGCTCGAGGCATTCGACACCTTTTCCTAAAGTTCTTGTTCCAAGTACATTCACAGATCACCTTTCTGGGAGGTAACTTTGTTACTGGCAAATGTAAGGGGACATGATATCAATGGATAGATCTTTGTTATCTTTTAATTCCCTGCATCAGGCATAAGTCTGTCAGATTATGGACCACAGAGGTTAGCAGAAAAGTTGGTGTCCAGATGGCTGTGGAAGAGCTGTCCATTTTCAGTGCTCTTAATGAGCCATTTCTGGAGCTTTCGCTTTCTCAGTGCTTCCTATCACCTCATGACCTACCACTTACTTTTTCCTCCCAATTAGTTTAACTTGAACATTAGCGTTTGCACCTTAACCTCTGCCAGTCTCTTTTTCACAGGGAATGGGGAGAGGACATGCATCTGAGTAAAATGCCAGCAGTGGCTGATGCCGTAAATCAGAGGGATTTTAGAATCTGATGACAAACCAAATTCCTGTCAGAAAAGAGCAGAGCTGCCCCCTCCCAAACTGTCATCGAAGCCAGGCCATAAAAATCACAGCTGTCACCAAAGCATGCTGGGCCTCTGGGGGACATGCCATCCTGGGGACTCATCTGCTACATCCACGGCCAAATTCCAAGCCCTCAGGCACATTCCACTTGACATTTTGTCACATCTCTTACTGGTGCATCTGTTCAGGGGCATTAACTCTTCTTAAATCACTTTATCCCATCCCCCCCCCCCTTTTTTTTTTCTTAGAAAAAACAAGGCTATGGGAGTTGTAGAGGTCTGCAGGGATCTGCAGCAGGAAAAAGAGTCCATACCCTGAAGAACAGGCTGTGGGCAGCCTGGTGGGCAGCCCTGTGGGTAACTAATCCTATAGGCCATGTTGCTACAGTTACCTGTGTTCACATAATTAAAAAATAATAATAATAATTTAACTCACATTCATACATTAAAAATGATAGAAAATCTTCCTAGTCATGTCCACTTGAGCTTTGGTGACAGGGAGAGATCTGTTTCCAAAGGAGAGGGATGAGTGTGAAGGTGTGAAGTTGGACCATGATGGTTATGGTTGTCCTGAGATGACTGTGCACTCAGTAGTAGCATGAACTTGTAAAGACCTTGAGGCACTTTTCTTTAACCAGTTGATGGGGTCCAAGTTCTAATATACCACCATGTGCATGAATGAAAGGAATATTTATGTGGTCCACCTGTTTATGAGATAATAACCAAACTGGGCTACATAAATTCTAGAGCCAAAAAAACTAGCAGACCTTACAACCAGGATGACTGTCTTACCATGTGGACATAGTTATAACTTGTACAGCAGGGATAGCAGACAAGAGACTGTGTTTCCAGACACCAGAGAATCTGTATGTCCTCCAGAGTCACTGTTGATTCAGAATCACAAAATTTGAATGTATGTAGGCTAAATGTCTAACTAGGTTCACTAAGGACAGAGAATGACAGACATCTGGCTGAGAAGAACCTAGGGAGCGTTTGCTGGGCTACTCATGTTACTACTGACAAAGCTTCTGAGAGCTTCTAAAAATAATAAGTGGTAATTTCTTTACACACACTAACCTGCATCTGGAATGAGGTAACTCAGTACCAACTTTTGTGCTGGACCATGAGTTAATAACTAACCTAAGGGTTACTGGTTGCCTGAACACCAATGACTGTAAAAGTGTATTTGTTATGTGTGAACAGAATCACATGAAACAGTAATTAAACTTTTATTTAAAACTCGAAGAGCCATTTTCCAATGCTTGTCAGTATTCCTGATTAGAAAACATGGAAAAGCCTAGCTAAGCTTTGGAGTCTTTTGTGGATCTCTTACTAGATAAATGTTCACATCTTTGTGTGCATCCATAAAATGCTACTTTGTTGGATATGGATGGAAATATAGCTGAATGGAAGTCAGGCTGCTTAAAAGGCTGTCTGAAAGTAGTGATGAAACAACAAGCTGTCACATGAAGAAAGTGTAGGAAGTAGCTGGTGATTAAGATAATTTATACATTAAAAATATGTGAAAGATAAGTCAATGACCAGTGGCCTTAAAGAGAATATTTAAAAATATATTAGGAAAAAATAAATAAAGGAAGGAAGGAAAAGAAACCCTTAGTCTCATTTGGGTAGTTTTAACAGCAAAACTGGAAAGTCAAAGGTGTTCAGTTCCCTTTGTATTTCAGTTCCACAGAGAAAAAGCAGGGAACAGGTTTTATTAAATATGATATATATATGGAGTAAAAAGTTTGCCATCTGTAGCAAAAGAGGGTGCAAGACAGAAATTACTTACATTAGACAATGAAGATTCTTGAAGTAGTTTAGGAGCTTCCTGAATCATACTCTTCACAAATCTTGGTATTCTGGGGAAACTTAGAAGTGTTGGAAAATTCTTACTTTCACTCCAGGGTTTAACAAAGCTTTCCTCAGTGTTTAGCTGACCAGACATGTTCTGGTGTGACTGGTGTAATTTCTGGCTTTTGGGGAAGAAGTAACATTTTCCTGCTTTGCTTTTTCATAAAGCTTGAGAAACAACCTAGAGTCAAATACTACTCTTTGAGTGAGAAGTGATCTCTCCTCCAAAGCACTTCTGCTTTAGATGCCTAGGTATGTCTTGTGCCACTTTGCTCAAGATCACAGCTCTGACTTGAGGTGCAAACAGGACTTTGTTAAGATCACACTGGCATAGATTTGGAGAGGGTCTTAACTTCTTCTGCAGTACAGAGTGCCCTTTGCAGGGCTGTCACCTGTGTGTGTAGATCAGTTCCTGGCTACCACAGAAATACTGGCACAGATGTTGTCTGAGGCTTGTCCTTAGCTTTGGTCAGGCTTAAATTGTGGGACTTCATGCAAAAATATCTGGGCAACATGTAGCAAATCAGAGATAAAGAGGAGGTCTCAGCAGCCAGCCAGGTGGGCCATTCTTCCTTGTGAATCTCCAAAAATACTTTCCAGAGTAACTTCGGAAGGTTTTAAACAATTACTAAAATTAAACATTTTAAGGTCCACAGACCAGGTACGTTTTACCAGGAAGCTTAGAGGAAATTTGCTGAAAAGCACTCTGAGCAATTCCTGTTAATATTTCACATGTCCTGGAACACTGAGACAGCTCCAGATGACTATAAAAAAAGCTAGTTGTTGTTCCTGTGTTCAAGAGGATAAATAGGATTGCTCAAGCAAACACAGGCACATTAGCCTGGAATCAGTCCCAGGGAAAATATGGAAAGACTTGTATGAGACATGACTGGTAAAGAATTAAAGGATAGTGATGCAATTAAAGACCATTGGTGCAATAAAATGGAGAGCAGATCCTGTTGGAAAAAATTAACATCTCTTTTTAGACAGTGATTACATCATGACTGATAAAAATGTTTGCTGGCCAAAGCACTTGATTTTGTGTGGGAACTTTCTGATGTAAGCTTCAGTTTGTACCAATGTCTAGGCTGTGGCTGTTGGTGGAAAACCTTCCACTGAACCAATTTTCAATGAAAAACAATTATCTTTTTTTTTTTTTTTTAATAGGATTTTATTTTATACAAGATTTTTTCCTGTTTGGAGAATTTAAAACATCTGTTTTGGTTTTGGTCTCTATCAAAATATTTCAGTTTGCTAAACTAAAGCAAAGCTGTACTTGCCAATGATACTGCAAAATCTAATCAGAAATGTAGGTGTAATATGCTCATGTATTTTTCTGTTCCATGCTAGGGAAAGGTCTTTATGGGATTGCATCTCCGCAAAATATTCTTGTGTCCTTGCTGGACTTACCATATCTCTGGCTGAAATCCTATTACTTGTGGGGAAACCATAAGGACTTGTAGTGCTTACCTGCGCAATTTCAAGTTTATCAATTTAACAACCAACTCACACAGACTGTGGATTCACTCAGTGGGCCTTTAGAGTTAGAACAGCAAATCTAAGTAGATAATCAATAGTTTTGAATGCTACAGACCTCTGAAGTTGGAGCCTATACCAGCCTTTACCAAATGAAAAAAAAAAAGAAAAGCGGAGATTGCCAGGATTTTTTATTATTATTATTATTATTATTATTATTATTTTGCCCAGAAGCACCTTAACTGCTAAGCCTTCTTCTGCAAAAGTCAATTTTGAAAGCAGTTTGTCCAGGCCACCAATGCAAGAGTGAGACTAGATGCACTACTGCTGTAAGTTAGGACAGCAGTGCCCAATGCCTCTGTGGATTTAAAATACCCTCTTTGCTTGCACCATATCTCTGTACTGGCTCAGATAATATCTGCTGTGCTGTGCTCTGGAGGTACACAGCATGCAGTGGATAGGTCAGGCTGCTACAGTCCTCCACAGCACAGTGGAAGGAGATCAGTGCAGGCACCATCCTGCATTAATTTGCAGTCTGGTTTTGAATTCCTTTATGTTTTGTTGCGTTCAAGGGTAAAAAGAGAATGTAATGGTCTTCATTCCCCTTCATCCCTATTCCTCTCCTTGTGCCCTTCATGATTTTCTCAGCCTTCTGCCTATGCCCCATTACCCCCAGTAGCTCTTCCTTCCCTGTTCTCTGAGGTTTCTCCTCCTTGGAATGTCCTTCTCCTTTTTCTCTTTTCTTTTGATCCCTTTCATTTTCTTTCCTAGACACTGCTTGTCACCAGACTTTCTACCTCACAGACTCCCAGCCAGCAGCTTTCCACATTCCTCATCTTTGCTTCTGATAGCTGCTGGGTATTAACCTCCTGGAAAAAAATCTCTTCTCTCCCATATCCTGTTACCCACTGCATCTGGAGGCTGATGCTGACACAGCTGCAGCCACAGCACAGACCTCTAGCAAGCTGCCCACTCTTACGGCTACTGCTGCAGCCTCACAGCTGCTACACTGCTTCCCAACTCCAAGGCTGAGGCGTGTTTTCTTTCTTTTTGTGGGGTAGGATGGGGGTACTTTGAATTTTGCATCAATTGTAATTCAGTGGTTACTCCTGAACTGCTCCAACTCAACAGGAAAGGAAACCAAATGCAACTGTGCTGATCCCGGATTTGCAACCTTTATCCTTCAAAAGAAATTTAAGAAGTCACGCGCATATGGCAGTGAAGAACCATCACAGAAAGGGATAGCATGTTACACAGTAAATATTGACAGATATGCAGCAGATATGTATCCCACTCCTTGCTTTTGCTCTCTCTCTTCCTCTCATCATTATTCTATCTCAACAGCCAGCCCTGTTTCTGCTTTCTTCCATCTGGCAGCTCTCAGAATAATCTCACCCACCTGTTAAATGAGAGAACGTCAAGTTAAATTTACAGCAGGGCCTGGAAACAGGATGCTACAGAAAAGTATTTTAATTAAAATCCTCTAATTGAATGCATGTTTCCTTGTGAAAAGGGAGCTGCCAAGAAGGGCCTGATGTCACCACCTCTACTCCCATTTGCCACGAAAGGGGGGCAATTGAAACCATCTCTCAAGGTGGAGAGAGGAAAGGGCATTTCCAGGGAATTTTCCAGGGTCATCCCTGCAATGCTGCTGGACGGTTCATGGAAGGCTTGCCCTTGTACCAGAATCAGAGCAGACAATGATACAACGGCTCTGTTTCTTCTGATCATGCACTTTGCAGAGTAACAAGCTGCCACGTGTAAGGACGTGGGGTGATATCTATGTGAAACCTGAACTTTGGATAGAAATCCAGCAAATATAAAGCCTGCCTCTGACTTGGAGATCACCATGTTCAAACAAACAAGAGTGGGAGCCAGAAGGAAGTATTTGGGAAGAAGAGGGAATTAGCAAGTGCTGTAGAACTGCGTCACTGCAGTGTAACTCTAACTCTTTTAAATACTATGCAAATCCACTGACACGATATACTTCCTGTAACCACAACACCTCTGGCTTTTCTTTCCTTGTTGTACAGTAGTTAACTGTTATGAAAAAAAAAAGAGTTATGGAGAATAAATGCACAGTACATGTCTCTATCTGTAGTAACAATTCCCAACATTCTGCAATATTTACAGTTTTTTCCATTAAGCTGTCCACAACACGAGGAGGGGAAGTTTGGCACCACTGCATTCCTCTGTCTCCCGGCTGGTAAAGATCACTTCCCGAGAGCCTCAGGTCACAGAGGAGAAAAGTTCTCGGTGCCTTCAGGTGTTTGCCAGCCCTCCTTCCTTGACAACAGAGAATCCTTTCATAAAACACGTTCATTTTTTGTTTTGATTTTTTTATGCTTCATTGGTCTATTTAGAAATCGGAAAATCTTACATCCCCTCTTGAGAAATCTGGCAGGCATGTTTGGCTCATGCTGGGAAGGCAAAACCACTGGCAAACCCTCCAGCCTTTGCCAAAATGTGAAATGGAGAGTGCAAGGGCTAGAGGCATTTTGAACACCCATTGGGAATACTGGGGCATCAAACATAAGAAATTGAAGACCTAGGGAAGAGTAGAAAGTTTTTTTGCACAGAAAATTCTGAGGTGCAAGAGTGACTTTCAGACCAACAGTGCAGCTCCCAAAACCAGTAGGTAGGTCAGGTTTTTAGGGCAGTGGGAACAGAGAAACCAAGACTTGTACTTTTTGCTTTTTGAGTGTCACCTACATTCTTGTCAGATGGAGCTGCTGCTGCCTTGAGAAAGTGCTGTTTATTCCAGACGTGCAGTAGCTGTTTGCACACCAGGACCCATATTTAGCTAGTTGACAGCAATTCACCAAATGTGCATTTCACTTCCTGCTAAAATGTCTCAGAAGAGTGCAGACACACGGAAAAAAAGTTAAGATTCTGCCTAAAATCCTTTAAGTAATCTATAGCACCATGAGCGTTCAGCTGTAGACTTAATTCGGAACATATGGACCTCATGAGTAATTTTGAAGCAATCAGAAGGTAACAGCTCAAGATCAAGAGACAGAAAAATACAGTTAGTGCCCTACTTCAAGCCTTGCACAGTATACTCTCTCGGAGTGCCAGGAATATCCATTCCTGCCCAGTTGTTATCAGGCTGTTAAGCTGATATATAAAAGACAGTGAGAAGTGTTGTCACTTGCAGCAGGGATCAACAAGGCTGACTGAGCTCCCGAGCAGCAACTATAACTGGAAGAGTCAGTGTCATTTTCAAGGGAGTTTTAGAATCAGAACAGATGATAGGAAAGAAAGAAAAAAGCAGAAGCTAGTAGAGACCAAGGCTGAAAAGAACTTCCCTGCAATCATTTAGTCTTTCCCTAATGCTCACGGTGAGGAAAACCTTTATGTGACCAGTGACAAAGGTTCTGCAAGACCAGGCTGCTGTTTCAATAACGCAAATATTCACCTGGGGAAGGGAGTGCCCAGCTGAGGCAAACTGAAAAGGGAGGTGAGCTGGGCCAATGACTACTTTTTTTGGGTCTCTTGTTAAAGCTCAGCCCTGCGCTGTAGTTGGCCTGGAAAAGCAGCAGGGTGGCAATGAAAGGAGTTCCAGTTGGTAGATGCTTGTAAGAGACAAGCTTAGCCAGCATGTGGTGATACTATCTGGCTGACTTCTTGTGGCTTTTGGCAGCCTCAGTAATTGCAGCCAGCATCTGAGAAAGTCGTGGAGACTGAGCTCGACATTCACTTCTAGAAGTTGTCACTCCAGGTTGGGTGTGAGGCCAAGCTGTGTGGCCAGAGCCCTGTGTGGATGTGAGAAGCTGGCCCTGCCTTTGGTTAGCTTGCCTCTGCTCCTTGGAGACACAACTCCAATTTTTAACACTGCCAGCATGGAATGTCTCACTGCTCCGCTGACCATTTTTAAGGGAAGTGTTAATCACATGTATTATTTACAAAGAAAAGACTCTACAGTCCAAACCACTCAGGTTAGTAGCATTGTTACTGGCACACTGCAGAGCCTAAGGCATGTCTGAGTCATTACCATCAGCTAAATGAATGTAATATTTTTAGTGAGGGAGTGTTGCATTTTGCAAACATTAAGGCTTTTAATGAAAGAACCTGTCTAGTGTGAGTGCATCTCTGTGGATACCACATTGTCACGTATGAACTGCAAAATAGACGTTTGGGTTCTCCAGAAGCTAAAAAAGGATAACTCTGGCAGTCACTCACCCAATGATCTGTGTGACACCACTGAAGACCTCCTCTAAAGACAAAAGTATCCAGGCTACACACAACAGCAACTGGATGTGTGCCTACTACCAGAAGGTAACAAAGTGCTTGAACACTTTGGGGTGCTTGAGGTCTGGAGAGTGCACACATACTTTCCATTGCTTAGCAGCTGCTTATCCCTCTCCCAGAAGTCTGTAGGAGCTCAAGGAGCGTGCTGGGCCTGTCTCTTCCACTGCCAAGCAGTCAAGCAAAAAAGTCCTCCCCATTTTACTATTAGTAAAGTGTTACTCAGCTAAGGGTTGGTGCGCTCTTGAAAATGCATTCAAACAGGAACTTCTGGAGACAGATAATCACTCTTCCTGCCCTGTCCCAAAACTGTGCTAGAACTTGCCTACTCTGAGCCATGCACTAAGCTGTGTGGGCCCACAGCTAGTCAGGGGAGGGGAAGAAATGTCCCACCTCAGGCACTACTACTCCAGGAGTCTGTACCAGCCCTACAAATCCTTCTCCAAATCCCCTTTGCACTGACATTGGTTTAAGCGTCATGTAACTAACACACAGCTTTCATTGCTTTCCCCTATTTCTTCATTTTCTTGCCCAAAGGGACAATTTCCCAGCTTCTGACTTGTATGTGGTTGTTTCAAGATCAAAATACATCTGTCAATCCCACATAAAACAAGGGCTCCATTTCCTGTTCTTTTCTTCCCTGGAGAGAGAGGAGTTGCTGCTTTGTCTCCATGCTTTTCCCCTGCTCATACTGCATCCCTCCGTACCCCTTCAAAGTTCCTCCTTAGCCTATTCCACAAATTTCCTTACTGTTGTACTCTTCCCTCATACACCCTGGGCTCTCTTGTTAATCCCCAGCTGTGACTATAGCTAACAACAGCTCTCCATGCCACTCTCACTCCCCTCCCTAATTCCCTGCCTGGCTTTCCAAGAACCTGCCTCTTCCCTCTACCTTTCCAGGCTCATTCTCCTGTATCTATAAGCAGCCTGCCAAACTCTTGGGGGCTTTCATTTCTGGGAGCATCTGGCTGTTGGAAGACTATTGCCATCTTGGTGAGGACCAGCTCAATACAAAGTTACTGGGAATGACTGCTCTGTTAGTTGAGTGCCTGATAGATAATGCTGAAAGACGAAGCCATTCTGGATAATGTGGATTTGTGTCAGCAAATCCTGAGGGGATAATATCAATATCAGGTAATTCAAGACTCGTTAGATATGTTTAGAGGGTGTGTCCTCTTTCTTGTTCCTTTCTTGGGTTCCCCATTTTCTCCTGAAAGTTGTTCATCCTTTTCTCTGTACCTGATGACTTCTGCTTTTCTTTTTTTTTTTTTTTTCTACTATTTTTTCCTCCCTGGTGTTTAGGTTATAATGAGGGGTAAATTAATTAAATTGACAAGAAAGAAAAAATAATAAGTCTCAAATGAATCAAGACAATATCCAATCACAAGTACAGAAAAATCTGATCTTGAAATACCTGTAAAAATCATGGAGAAAGACTCAAAAGCAAACTGCATGTGAAACTGCAAACAGGATGGAGGTGGGGGGGGAGCAAAAGGAAAATGCATGACAAATCCACATGAAGTGTCCCAGACAGCTTTTGTCTGCATAGAAATGGTTTTATGGGATTCTCTGCAGAAAAAGGAACAAAAAAATTAAGGAGTTGAGTTCAAAAGATCAAGTTGCGTTTTCATTGATCTTAGACTTGTAAGAGCTACCCCATCAATCACAGTTGCTTAAAAATTCCTATTAATGGTCTCAAGTGCTGGGGCTGCCCATATGGTTCATCTTTGTAACATTTGGGCATCTCCCTGTGAGCAGTGTGAGATCTGTCAGTGTCAGAGTCAGACGCTCTCTGCTCATCCCCACATCCCCACAACTGCTGTAAGGAAAATACTGTCACTGTAGGCCTGAATACCTCCATATGATTCCAGGCAAAAGTAGCAGCAGACAATGAGAAAAGAACAAAGACCAAAGGATTTGTCTTTCATAGATGCTGGGGACTGTGTTCCAGAAGGTATATGGGACAGCTTCAAGCTAAGGTTGCCCAGAGAGGTTGTGGAGTCTCCCTCCCTGGAGATCCAAAAGGTGCCTGGACATGGTCCTGCGCAATGTGCTCTAGATGACTCTGCTTGAGCAGAGGGTTGGACCAGATGATCTCCAGAGGTCCCTATCAAGCTCAACCACTCTGTGATTCTGTGATTCTGTGAAGGTGCTGCATGAGATGAGGCAAAATGCCCAGGGACACTAGATGTGCTTTTACTCAGCTGAAGAAGTTGTCTGGCTGTGGGCTTTGGCATATGGACATCCCTGTTAATATGGACAGAAATTAGAAATGAGCTTGATGCTGAACACACATTAAAGCCTTTCTGCTATTTCAAACTATCCTATCTAGCCAAGCTGACTCCGAAGCCTTAATGTCATCAGTTTTCCCTGGAGGCAACTTACTTCTAAAGCCAAAATTCGACAAACAAGTTATTCCTTCTAACAGGCATAAATTTCTCTTTGTAGTAAGTTCTCCTTCTTTCTTGTATTGGGGAAATTTTCATGAGGATGCCTTTCTAACTGGATCTTCAATTTAGGTTTGCACTGGATTTATGTGGCAGCAAAATAACGTGGAAATGTACACTGAAAGTAATTGTGCTGTAGCCTGACTTTGGTACGAATTAGAGCATTCACTTTGCCACTGTTGTCCAAGAAGATGTGACAGAGCAAGTAGGAGCCGTTGATATGGTCAGGAGGTCCTGAGTTTGATCCAGCTTTCTAGAGAGAAATCTGCAGTGGTAGGAAAATATTCACAAACCCTACTCCTCTCACACTCTTGGTTTCCCCAACTGGATCACAACTTGTTTAAAAAAGGGAATTATCTGTAGCTAAACAAGGTCAACGCAGTGTTAGAGACAGAGTGGCCACTTCCTCTGCAGGTGGGCTGAGAATTACATCAGATGCAAAGCTCAGGTGCTGCTCACACAGGGCCAGGGCTGAACATTGGTCCACCTCCTGAGGGGCAGGGGAGTGCAGTGGCAGTATGAATCATGCTATAAGAGAAATGGTTTTCTGGAGAAGTAGGAATAGAGCTGAGATGTCAGCGGTGTCAGCCTTCCCTCCTCAGAGACCCAAACTGCTGCAACAAAGTATTTGCAAGCACTTTGGATTAAAGTTCAGCTTATTGAATGGAGGCCTGGCTCAGGCCAAGCGTGCAGGGACTTTCTCCTCCTTCTCATTCTTTGTACACACATACAAGTAAGCTTTTTGCAAGCAACAATGCTGAATGTCAGTGCAAATTCACTATTTCACACATTTTCATCTGGTCTCCCTTTTCTCAAATGCTTACGCATCAAATTTTTGAGGGGACAAGAAAGGCGGTCTGCATTTTCTGGACATCTGTTTCTTTCTGGTTCTACACAGTTTCTCTCTGTAGCTTCAAGAAACCACTCTGGTTATTTTTTCCTGGCCAGTTTGAGCCTGCCTCCAGTGTGCTCAGAGCAGCAAGAACACTTTTTCTGGTGGCTGCCTTTGGATCCCGGCAAGATGCCATAGTTAGTGAGATGAGAAATGATGACCTCATGAATAAGGGGAGGGAAAAGAGGGGGCGAGACTGAATTTTTGGTTTTCTACATTTAAATCCCATCAGGCTTTGTGTTTTCATTTCAAATTCTTTCCAAAATACTGTATCTATTTTCCTCCGAAATACTATGACTGAAATGACTTTATGTTTTGCATCTACTGATTATTTTTCTAAATAGAAAGAAGTTATTTGTCTTCAAAAGTATTCAAAACTCAACACCCCACCCCCACCCCCACCCCCCAAAAAAATAAAAAATAGAAAAAGGACAAAAATGACTTAGAAATAAAGCAAAAAACTGAGAAGATGTGAGTGCTGTAGAAACAGGCAGTTCACAAAAGAGTTAAAGTTCTTTACATGTGGCCAAGTGAAATAAGACCTGGAGGGACACATGGTTCTCCCCTCAGCACCTCCTGGACTCTGGGGTGTGGGCTTATGAAATGCCTGGGAGGCAAAATTGGATTTGTGTCTTATTTAATTTGGCTACTTAAAGGATTTTTATTTATTTATTTATTTATTTTTATTTGCCTTTTCCTATAGCTCTCACACCTTACTTTAATGTAAGTGCCCTTTACATTTCAAACGTGCCTTTTCCCCAGGTCTCCATACCATATTGTTTGGACAACTGTCTTTTCCTCTGTGCACCTACACAATGCTGCTGGCACAGGACTGTGTTTATCTTCACAGAGAGAGAGAGTAAGATCAAACTGAAGAACACCATGGGCACAAGTACTGTGTTTCCAGAGGTGCACTTTCAGCTCTGAGTGCCACTCAGGAGACTGGTGTTGAGCCCCAGATATTTCCGCTGGCCAGCAGCAGCACTGCTCTGGATCAGCACACACTGATCAAGCTTTCCTGCGTGTGCAACCCACAGCCTTTGCAGGGTTATCTGGAAACTCTTTCACCATTGCCTTGCCATGGGTCAGTGATAAAAAACTAGGCTTGGTCCCACTAAACCTGCATATCTGGGTGTTGTTGCAAGAGCAGTATGAGAATTACTGCCTGGACTACCGATGCTTGGTGGTGTCAAGCAGCACTTGACAGGCTCTTCCTCCCACCTGACTTAAATGTTGAAACTACAAATGGAGCAACGTTACTTTTAATGCGGTACCAAACTGGCAGAGGCGGAGCCTTTGTTGTCACTTCTACCAGTGATTACAGTTTTGCAAGAAATGGAGTAGAGACTGGCACATGGTATACATGGCCTTAGGCAAATCTTTTGTTCTGTCCCTATGGTCTGTAAAATGGGCTATACTGCCTTGACAAGCAAGGGAGATGCAGAGATTGTTTATTTAAAACCTCTAAGTGCTATGACTGTGGAAAGCAGAGGATAAATTTTCAAGTGCTATTGCAAACAGGAGGATGTAGGTAGTTTTCTGTCTATATAAAGCAGCAAAAATCCTCTTCGAAGTTACTCACCATAAAATAGAATTTAATGGAAAATCTGAAATTATGTTTTCTTGCTATATGAAAATCTTTATTAAGAAATGAATGTTGAACAACTTTGCTGAAAAGCAGTCAACACATTTTTGCACTGAAGGAGAAGCAATCTGCACTTGCAGCGTTAGAAATGTGTTCACCCTCAAGTAAGTACTTATCTAAAACGGCTGTCATGGAATAGTCAGAACAAGGCCTAGAGTGGATAAGAAAAGTGCACAAATGACGGAAGAAGTGCCAGCTGTTGAGACCAGGTCAGAAGGTTGTGTGATCACATCCATCCTTGTCACTGCAGACTGTCATTCAATGGTAACTGGGTCAGGAAACACCATAGTTTACAGCACTTTCCACGTGTGGGGATTGCATCAAGGACAGAACTTCTTTCTGCTTAGTGCCACCAAAAGAGTCCTAGAAAGGAGGTTCCTGCTGCTATACCTCTTCAGGGACTGAACACCAGCAGCCAATAACATTTTTCTTTCTGTTATTGCTGTGAAAAAAAAAAAAAATCCAGAAGGAAATCTGAAAAGCCAGGAAATGGAAATGAATGGCTGAACACTGTGGGATTGCTACAGGCAGCTCTGGTTCAGTGTGCTTTGCTGGGCTGCTGCTTTACTGGCCTGGGAGATACATTATAAGATGATATTTAGAAATCATAAATAATCTCATTATATTGCAGCTGCTAGTGTTCTGGGAAACATGGATAAAAGCAGTGGAGAACTGAATTAAAGAACCCCCCAGCGGCACAACTGTGGCAACAGCTGAAGGGAGAAAAAACATAGATATTATGGATGAATGAACCTAGAGAATTTTTTAGGTTTGGATTCAAGCTCAATTGCATCTCAGCTGCTCTGAGAAATTGTGAATTCCTCACTTTTCCTCTTAGGAGCAAGTCATAGATGCTATATGTTGCTCCTTCTGTTGTAGAACTCTTGGACTAAGAAGTGGAAAACAGCATTAGCACTGGGCATCTATCTCACAGACCACCCAGGACCACTCCTGCAGTACTTTCCTGAGCTTTAGAGCTGTGACAATTCCACAGCTAAATTCAGCTTGTCAAGCTACTTTACTTGATATTCTCCCTTTCTTTCTTTCTCTCTTTCTTTCTCCCGTTCTTTATCTATTTTTCTTTCTTTCCTATTTTTTGAATGTTTAGAGTATTAATACAACAAATCTAATAAACCGTATTATTTGATTACAGAGATAATGTTTGCTTTCAAAGGCTGATTTTTTTTGCTGATATGATTTTTATTTTTGCAGTCAGAAGCTGAAGAATCACCATTTCCTTTGGACTAGTTCACATCTTCCATTCAAGAGGAAGAGCAGTTTATTATATGCTATCCATAGATATCTGAGCTACTAACAGATCATCTTTCCAGATTCTATGTTGTCACTTTTCCTATGTGTGCATGACTAGTTCTTTATCTTTTTTTGATAAGTGCACTTTATGTTTTCTTTTCTGTGTAAATTTCTTCAGGCCAACAACATCCTTTTGTATAATCTTTTATTCCCCCACCCCTCCCCCCTCAGTTCACTAAAATTTTGTGTTGATATTGTCTGGTCTTCTGTAAAGTTTGAGACTACTCCCATCTTTATAATATTCAAAAAGTAAGAAGTTAAGAGTATTTTATGGATAATACTACATGTATAAACATGTTACAAAACTGATCACAAAAGTGTATGGAAGTGGAAGTGATTTTTATTTAGTTTTCTAAAGGAGGTAACACTGCCAACTCACACAGCAGATTCATGAGCTCCAAAATGTGCACCTCCAAGTATTATGGGCAGAATCACCTGCATACAAGGGATGATTACCATTGAACCTTCCCTTCATCTTCTGGTTTTCTTCTGGACAGGTCTTTTACACCTTTCAGAAGCCATGCCCATCATAAATCTTAGATGGCATTGCCACACTTTGTCTTCTCCTTCCTCATTTTGGGTAGCTTGCTATTAAAGCTTGTCTTCTTGTTGGTTTACAGGAAGATAAAAGTCACACGCAGTGTGCAGTAGTCTTGTTGCCATTCTTCCATGACTGGATTGCAGGTTTTCTGCTGTTAAGTCATTGGTGCTGTGCTGCTGGTGAAGACAACACACTCGTCAGTGTTTACCAGTTTCACTGTTGTTGATCATGTCCCTGGCAATCAGTATAGGTCATTATCTGAATCTGTGCTCGTGTACTTCTCTGGTTCTTTTTTATACATGCATCTGCATTCATACTTCCTTTTAACTAATCTTAATATTTCCATATACAGATCTTTGCATAGCAACCTAATATAAACTGTGGAGTACAGTGCTGGCCCTGCTTTGGATGGTGTTGGCAGGCTGTACTTAAATTTATGCTGAGTTAATTGCACCACAGCTTGTTCCAGCTTTACTGGGAGAGGCAGATGCAGGTAATTACATCAAGCCTCCAATCACTAGACAGTATTATTTATTTAATATATCAAATTGGCTGCAGTTTTTCTCTATGTTCGTTTCTGAGCCAGTAACACCATCTTAAAATGCAATGGTATTAACGTGCAATTACCTGAATGCACATTAAGGGAAATGTTATAAAACAGTTCAGATAGGAGAGAAACTAGAGACCATGTCACCCCTCCTGACATCCTGATTCTTACAAAGGAAATACTGGGAAGGCAGTGAGTGCTGCAGTATGTCCCGAGGACTGTCATTGGTGTGATCTGGAGGGGAAAACCCATCCTTTAGTGAAGGGACCTACACTAAGAACTTGTACAGGCAGCCTCGCCTGAACCAGCACCACCTTCCTCATCATCCTAAAATGAGGGCTAATGCTTTCTTCTCACAGCCCCAGATAGGCCAGCTCTGGGTCTCTGCAGTATTGCTGAGTGCAGTCAGCTGGAAATAATGCCCTGAAGTATGCTCAAGGGGATACATGAACTAACAAGAGCCCTGTTTGTGAAAGTGTCCAAGAGGAGCCCACAGAAGTCACTCAATATCAGCAGAGAAGGGTATTATCCAGCTGAATGGCAGAGCTTTCAAAATGCTCTGCAAGTTTAGAACATTACTGGGATAAGAACAGCATCTGTAGGAACTTCAACCAGTGTAAAATTACACAGGCTCCTAATCCTTCTCCCCCACAGCATGCAATGAGTTCCATATTGAGACAGAAAAAGACTAGCTCAGTGTTCCAGAGATAGGCTATTGCACGATTAGCCCTGATGTGCAGGTTTATTGCTCCTCCCTGAATCAGCTGATGCTGACCACTAACCAGCACAGGGGCAATGCTCATCACTGAGCTGTCACAAAACAATGGCAATTGCATGCAGCAATATGAGCTGCTGTTTTCCAGTCTAGTCCCCCATTCAGGCATATCAGAATTATTGGGGATTTTTATTGAGGACAGGAGTTAATATTTAAAGAGGTGTACGTAGCATATTGCTCACACCATCTGTGTGAGAGTTTCAGGGATCCTGACTGTATTCTGTACAGGTTCCTAGATAACAATTACAGAAAAACTAGAAGGAGCAGTCAGAAAACTGAGTGAGCCACAACCCCAGCAAAAGTTTTGTGGGCCAACAGCAGGCTACACAAATCCCTCCCCAGCAGAGAAATACATGTATTTGTGATTGTGTTAGAAATGGTCCTGTCAGTGGACTCAAAATGCTGGGTTAAAGACCTGGCCAAAATGCCTGGGCCTGGAGGCTGACTCTCTAAAGAAGAAAAAATGCTGAAGGAGTCAGCTGTTCCTTGGGTGGAACTGGCTTATTTATAGTAAATAATCCCTTAACCACACCAGCACACTCCTCACAAAGTTCTGCCACTGCTCTTATAGCTGCACTCCTGGTATTCCTGTAGCATATAATTGGCATGCTCAGGAATTCCTCTGCCTAGTCCTTGGGTGCACTTTCATGTTCTTGTTGTTTTGTTTAGAATGATGTCCAACAAGCAATGTCCAAAAAAATTCATCTCCTAGTGCAGGATAGGGTCTAACATGTTCTAGGTGAATGTTTCTAACTGTGTTGAAAAACATAAACAAAATAAAAAAAAAAAGCTGAATATGTTATTATTATTATTATTATTATTATTATTATTATTATTATTGCAAATGACTGTCATCCCTCACCTACATCAGTAAAGCTTCGATTGGTATGCAATAAATCAACTGCACTAGCAGATAATCTGCTGTAATTTTTGCCATAGTATATTTAATTTATTGTCACAGACTGTGTACCTTAATTTATTTTAATGTTTGTGCCCTAAGTATCTTGCTTGAGTACACAGCACCCACATTTCCTCCAAGAACACTATGTTGCACTGGAGTGCAATGTTCACAGCTGCACTGACTGTGCTCACAGTAATATTTCTGTCCTGAGCCTGTCAGTGTGTTAAGGAATGGAGCTAAATAAGTGTTCAAGGCTTGCTTACAAACCCGCTTCGATTATTTTTGCATCTATCCTCTTCATTTTTGTAACAATTTGCAAGGTTTGCATTTGAAACAACCTGTGCTGTAGAACGAAGAATCTCCTATCATGGATATTTCCACTATGTTTCTTGGCATTTGGATTGGACTTTTAGAAAAGGGCTCTTCTTCCAATATATACATGATGTTTTGCCGTTTAAATCTGCAGCATCTAACTGTGAGATGCAGACACTTCCCTTCTGCGCTGGAAGCCAGAAGCCTGCATGGGCTAAGAACAAATGGGTGGGACCCGGAACAGTGGAATAAAGACCTCTGGTTTCTGCAGTACTTGGCCTCTTGGTAGATCCTCTGGTGTCTAACAGCATGCATGTGCTAAATGAAAATTCTTGGGGGTGCATGCGAGTGTTTTGGGGGTTGATGAGACCTTAAGCAGGTTGTCTATTCAGGAGAGTGTTATGCTGAGAGGATTTCACCTGTGCACCTGTGCATAACACTAGGTAATCTATTTTAATGTGCTTTAGCCTGCTATTTTTGATGCTGCACTCCGAACACTGCTCTGCTTTTGCTTTGCTCAGTGACAACCAAGGAAAGAGTTTATTACATTTTCCCCATTTCAATGTTAGCTTGTTTTTAATCCTCACAGAAAGTCTGTGTAACTTTCACACACAGTCATATTTGTGTTATAACTCTACATACAGAACATACAACCCTTGCTCGGCTTTTTTTCCTATCCTGTTTCAGTCTTGATGCTGAATATTCTGGTTCTGGATCAGCAAAACGTATCTTCCATATACTAAGATGAAAAAATAACTAAGATGTCTTATTTTTAATATGTCACATAGCTATATAAGATCTAAATAAAAAAAGGCTGTAAATACAGTCAATAAACACTGACCCTGAGGTCAGTAATTTTTGTACTGAGGGCAATTGGACAGAGTAACATTACTTCAGCATGCTGAAGAGCTTGGTAGGATCAGGGACAGCCTGCACAATACCTTGAAGGATCATATCGTTGAAGAGTCTAGGTGACAATTTCAAAGCTCTCCCAGTGGGTTCCTATTAAAATGCATGGAAACTGGGAGTCTAGTTCTTCATGCTAATATTGAAGGCTGTGCCCTACATCTGTCTTTTGCTTTTTTAAGTGACAATTTTTGATAGAATTCATTCTTTGTTTTAATGAAGACTAGAAACATACATTTTGATATTGAGAAGTATTTTAATTTTACTTTAATTTGGTTTATGAGGCTCACTCATAAAGACTTAAATGGAATAAATAAGAAAAATCAATACTTTGGTCTTGAACAGTATGATTTCTTTCCGTGACACTCAAAAGGCTGCACCATCCAGATGTATGAGAAAGTTTTTCAGCTAACTTACTAGGCTGAAAGGCAATGAATCAGATGGGGGTAAGGAAGGCACTTGAGTGATAAGCTGCCAGCAGCATGCTGGTGTTGCTTGTTACGTATTTTGATCACAGCAAAACATTAACACTAGAGATCAGGTCATTCAATAAACAGCTTCAAAGTTAAAAAATGCTTCTACCACTTGAACAAGAATTGAGCAAACAGCTCAATCAGCTGATTGCACTTGTAGGAGAAACCAAGCTGTAAAAGTCAGTTTTAGCAAAATTTGTTAGAAAGCTCTGAAAGACTGAGCCAAACAAAGAGAACAGGCAATACGACCGTGATGACATAAATATGAAACAATGGATACTGAAAGAAGACCAAATGTCTCATAAATCTATCTAAAATTTTCTTTAGTTTTGTCTGTTCAGAGGGAGTCTGAATGTGGCAGGGTATACCTCACTAATGACCTAGCCCCAGTGTGAGGCAGCAGTTAATCAGTGAACAGTTCTCCCCCTCTCCCCCCAAAGTCCCGAAGAAGTGAGGGTGAATAAAGGAGGGTTGCAGGTGCCACACCATGCCATGTGATAAGTGAAAAACTCTCCTGCATGCCACATGCCAAGATTATACGTGTTCATGGTACCACATCTCCAAACAGACACTGGAATCAAAGAAAAAACTGCATGGGGCAAGGAAAAGCTATTTTGAAAAACTGAGTGTGTCTTGGTGCCCAGGTTGTGAGACAAGAAACAGAGAACTTCCTGATCTGCATGTGTGTTTCATTCATCATCTTTAGGATTCATGGTCATGAAACCTTTCACAATCATGGCCTTCATACACGACTCTCTTATGTAATGCAAGTAGCCAGCAGAAGGAAATATTTGTTCATACTACTGTTAAACTGTAGAAATTGTTGCCACAGGATGGAATCAAACCCCAAATCACATCAAAATTCAATGTGCAGAATGAAGAGTATTTCTGAAAGATTCTGAAAGGATTTTAAAACAGTTTTAAAACACTCTGTTTCTAGTTTAAATCCAGAGTCAATTATCAGGAGTAAACAGAAGACAAGGGGAGGGATGAATTCTCTCTCATAAGTAGTCCCTCCAGCTTTTTTCTGAAGCCTCCCAGACCAGACAAAGTAAAAACCACAATACAGTCAGACAGACTGGGAATGGTATTTGTATATTTATTTTCCCCTGTAAAAATAAAAATGAAGAAATGTTGCAGAATTTATCTTTCAAGGTCTTTCTACCTTCCTGGTGTTGGGTTTTTTATTATTATTATTATTTTTATTTCTTTTTATTCAGAAAGGAAGTTTATTGACACAAGGAAAACTATAAATTCTACAGTCATAACTCTTATAGCCAGGTCCGTGGTGCTTCAGCTTCCCTACTACTTTCAGTATTAATGCCTCAATTTCATGTTAGAAATGCAATGCAAATTAAAAGATGACAAATACCCCAAAATGACATCTTAAATGAAATAAAAATTATATGATTACTTGTAACTATTATTTTTATATATTAACTGTGAAAAATGGCTCTGAAGAGCTTTTTATTAGAGTTTAACAATCAAGATAACAACTCGAGCTGTCCTTAAGACACACTCCTGTGAAGGCAGGCACCTTACATATCCCAAGCACTCGATTTAAAAAAAAAAATTGAGAAGACAGAATTTTTACTGTAATAGAGCTCCCAGGGAATGTTTGCTATTTTCTGAAGCTGATCAGATCACTGAAAAGTGTTGTTTTTAAGAGAAGTCTGATTGTGAACTGTATCAGGGGTTTCAGTTGTGTGAAGTATCATGGCTTTAGTGAAATCTTCCCAGTAAACAGATTTCTGGGCTGGTAGCTGCTGAGCAGTATTTCTGACTGCTCATACTCCTCCTAAGTGGTCGGCTTACAACTTTCCAAACACACATCCATGTACATGCTTGTGCTCCCTTTAAGTGTTGTACCTGGACTTCATACTTTTGTACCATTTCCTCTATGATGTAAACACGCATGGCAGTACTTCGAAAATGTCTGTCTTTAGAAGACCACCAAGGAAGCCTCACAGATAGGAAAGAAAAAAAAGAAAAAAGAAAAAAGAAAAAAAGAAAAAAAAAGAAAAAAAAAAGAAAAAAACCACAAAGGGAATAATTGCAAAGATTTATTTAGCGCATTCTGTGCTTGGCACTTAGAAACAGAGTTCCGTGCATAGGGCAAATCTTTATACACCTTTTTCTTCATACATATTTTACATACCATTTTTATTGCCCTCTTTTATATTCATAATATTGACTCCCCCACTAGGCATATAAATACATTTATCTACAACACCTCACAACAAATCTCAATAATATCTGTATTCTGTTACTTGGTATTTGCATTTTCACACAACTTAAATGCATAGCTTGCACCAAGCTACAATTGTTTTCTTATTTTTAAAGGATTTGAAGAAGAAAAAAAAAAAAAAGGAAAAAAACAGAAAAGAAAGTTGTTGAAAGGTAATGATCTATTTTCTATTTGCTTAAACAGAGGTCACATGGCAGGCAAGAGGTTGGAGAATACTCAACCTCATTGTTACTGAAATGCTAATGGTTTTCTATGGCAACTCTTGCATGCAAGGTAAGGGAGGCCAGCTGTACTGCTGTAGAGCAGAGCTCTCGTTTCTCATTGCTCTTCCCTGTGAGCTCAGTCTGGAGAATTTCCTCCCATTGAATTGAGTGCTAGAGGACACATGTTCCCAACAGAGGCTGTCATTCTTTTGGTTTGGATGCATCCCTTTGGGTAATGTCAACAAGAGCTGAGCTCTCTCTCCCCCTGTGCATCTTTCCAAAGATGCTTGTGTGAAGCTTCCAACTCTGCTTATGTCTGAGGTTCACTTAGAAGTTACAACTTTTCTCTCTCCTCTCTCTCCCATCTCTGTCTGCAGGCTGAGTGCTGGTAGGCTTGACCCTCACAAAGAAACCAGCTGTCAAGCAGAGCTGTCACGAAAATACAGAAACCTTTTTGGGAGGAGAAGCTCCAGTTCAGCAGTGCCAATCCTGTGCTACAGTAGGAGAAGGGGTCACGGGCTACTGATGGCTTCAGAAACAGGCTGAGCGGCTTCAGCAGTGCGGGACAGTTCGGGAAGGGAAAGGCCTTTAAAGCTTTGGCCCCTCATGAGCAGTGCTGCTTCGAGAGGACAAAATCTTGGGAGACTGCCTTTGTTCAACACCCAGAGAAGGCAACACGAGGACACAGCTCCCTCCACACCAGGAGCTCACACTAGCTGAGAGTTAATGCATAAACTGTATATTTGGCTGCTTCACTCCAGCTTCTCACGAAGTCATGCCCTTCTCTCTGCGATGTCCAGAAAGAGCAGATGCTCCATGGCAGCTCCATTGGCCCTGGGTTACAACAAACTGCAATGGCTGTCAGTGGAAGCTTTCCACAAGGTTTGGTGGTGCATATCTAGATGGTTGTGTTCTTATTTATCATTACATTAGTTCCTCTATAAGTTTGAAGGCAAAAAGGTACTGGGGTGGGTATACCCATGGAAGCAATGAAGGTCCAACTGCCTTCGATGCCACAGAGAGGCACAGCTTGTTAGACCATGTGCACAGACATCTGTGAGGAGGAGCCCTGAACAGCACCGTACTGTCTGTTGTCGCAGGCATTGGCTGTCTGTTGGTTGCCGGAGGTGGGGCTGATCATGTGCATCCCATGCTCCATCCCTGTTGAAAGGTATTGCCTCTCTCCAAAGGCCCCCCCAGATGGGGAAGAGCAGAGTAAAGTGCTTTGGGAAGTGGTGAGTTTCTCTGGACTTGCTGCCAGCCTTGGGGAAGCTGGGAAATTGTATCCATAGAGGTTGTAGGGATTGTGCAGGGAGAAGGCATTGTAGGAGCTCTGCTGCATGTGGCTGCCACCAAACATGTGTGAGGAGGAGGAGGTGGATGCAGGGTTGCCTGCTTGCATGACATACTGAAACTGGGAGCTGGGGAAGGACCCCAGCTGGCTGCCGTAGGCCTCCATCTTGCTGTTGCTGGGCAAGGAAGAAGGAGTAGGCATTCCTGAGATCAAAGATGGAGTCCTCTGAGGCATGAAGGTTTCGGAGGGCTGTGAGGCAGAAGCAGTGCTGCTCTGCAGCCGGTTGTAGCTGCTGTCACCGAGTCCCGGGTAGCTTTGCAGGGCAGCCATGTTGCTTCGGGCACACGGGGGGTAGTCGGACAGGTTGAGGTTGCAGAGCTGACTCTCCCGGCAGCCAACGTTGAAAGTGTTTGGGGCCAGATGAAAGGCTGGAGGGGAGCAGGATGGAGAGAGAAGGTGAGAGGAAGCAGAGGGTGACGGAGTCCCTGTGCTGGAGGTTGTTGGGGAGGTGCCTGTGCTGCCTCCTGCAAAACAAAACACATGGGAGTATGTTCAGAGCCTGGGATCACATGTGCAAAACAAGACAGTCTCATTAAGAAACAGCTTAGTTTAATAAAGAAACAAGGGTGGTAAAATGGCCGCTGGAAAACTCAGGCTGTCTTGGCAAGGGCCTTCATTTTATTAATAGCATCCCTTGGTCTTTCCTGCTGCTTTTTTTGTTATGATTTTGCTTTTCAATGGGGTTTTCTTTCCTTGTAAAATAGGAGAAGGAAGCAAGCAAGCCACAGAGCATTCAAGCAGGGGGGAAATCCGCAAGGAAGTACAGCTCCATCAGTCAAGAGATCTGCCTTGTCTCCTCTCCTGGTCTCCAGGAAGACCACCAGTCAGCAGACTATGGCCCCGCTACAAACATGCTTTATCATCTGCTCTGGGGGCTTGTGGCAGGAAGTGACTGAAAACATGTTGGACTTCTACACTGTTCAACAGCTTTCTTGGATGGCTCGTGGTGCAGCGGTACTGATTTAAGCCAGAAGTAACACTAAAATGAATGGACACGGTTTCGAGCTATAGCCTGTTCCACGGAGCCAATGAAGGGGATGTGTCAGGATTTTTACTCTTGTTTTAACTTTAAAATGGATTCCATATGATGTATCACTGATGTTAACAAAATATTGATATATACGCTTGTCTGTGGTTTCTATATATATATATAAAATACATTATTATTGGTAGAGTTATAATGGTAGAGTTAATTATTTTGCACAGCAGGGATGTTCACATGTTCTTACTTGGGGAAAACAATAGTATGTAATACCACCAGTAAAAAATGGAAGGTATGTGATATGAAGAAGCTGATGTCACAATTCTGAATTTGAGAAGATATTATTACAGCCAAGATTATGAGTTAGAGAAAGTTTCTGTGGTCAACCAGGAAAATCAGTTCTCTGCTTACGGCAATGATTTCTGGTGTGAAACTTTTTTTCTTTTTTCTTTTTCTTTTATTTTTTTTTTCAGTTGAATGATTCTCTTTGTATGAGTTTCCATTTCTGCATTACAGCAACTAACACTGAAGGTTCTTGTAAAAGGAGCAAAGAGGTGCTGGTGAAGTGAGTTGACTGGTGGATCAGTAGTATCAGGGTAACTAGGAAAACAACTGGTAAGGCAGCATTTTGGGTAAGGCAGCATTTTGGAAAGGCTAGAAGATGACAGGTGGGAGACTAAGGGATTAGAAAAGAGTGGGTGACTGAAATTTAATCAAGGCAGAGATTGCACATTGATGGTCCAAAGTAAGGGGCAACTTTATCTTTGGTTGCTTTGTGGAAACAAAGCAGGGTTTTGAGACCAGTCTAGGTCTGATGCAAAAAGGGGGAGGAACTGAGAACAATGCTGTGTGATGAAAGGAGACGGGGTGATGGTTGGGATAAGATGCACTAGAAGGACAGGTTCTGTGTCACTATATGGTGGTGAGAATTATATCTGATTCTTTCTAACACTTCTAGGATAAAACTTAATGGGTCATTAGGGTGAAAATGTAGCTTTGAGAAATTAATAATATTTTTTTTTTTGAAACAAAAGCCGTAAAGAAGAAGAAAGGCAGCCTTGGGTAAGCACAGCCTAGACTGGCTGCAGTGACACAGGTAGCATCAAGAAAATACAAGTTTCTGTGCTTCTAAGTCAAAAGTAATCATTCCCATTACCAGCCATGGGGATGAATACTTATTGCTATGCCACTGACTCTTTTGTCTTTTTCGTCAGAAGCCTAAAAGAGAAACATTGTGTCAAATCTCTGGTAGAATTAAAAAGAAATTTTCAAATTTCAAATATCATCGTGAATTCTCTATATTCTCTTCTTGACAATGCTGAAATGCTCAAACCTGCTACTGCATTATAGTTCCAGAGTTCAAAGATGTTTTGTGTGTTTCTAATTGTGTATTGATTATAAAAGGTACAATTCCCTGGTTAATTTAAAGTCTCTAACAGACAATCTCTGATTAATTTTTTTTTGTGGTAGGTTAAGAGAGTACCTCCTTCAGCCTTTTTCCCTGTCTCTCTGTTACGGGTGGTCAAAACTGCAACAGGGTCAGCAGAAGGGAATGTGTGCCCCTACATAAGCAGTTTCATTATGAAGTCTACTTTAGTTCTGGCAAGAGGGAGGTAAAAAGGAGAGCATCAATGCCAAGGGAGTCTGAAGCAATTGCTCATGGAAAATTATCTGGGATTTCTCATATGAATGACACCACACTAGTCAATTGACCCACAACTTATCCCAACCTCCTTTGTCTGAAAGGTGTACATAAACCACACTTTGGACTCCACAACAGTGTACTTTCCTTGCTAATATTTCCAGACATCAGTTGCTATCATCATCTGCAGAGCTTCCTCCCTTCAGGGACTCTCAGTCCATGAAGTCCTTACTTAGTGCACAGGAGGTGAGCAAGCACAAGCTGAAGCTACTTCAAGGCCATGCCTTGTACAACAGCAGAATCTCATCAGACAACTGCACAGAAGAGCTTTAGAGTAGTTTGAGAAATTACTGCCCTTCAGCTGATTGCAGGTAACTGCACACATGCCCAGACGGTTAGAAGAACAAGTGAACCCAGTCAGTTTAGCCTGCCTTCTATGAACAACTCTTAAATCTAAACATTGGGTAAAGAGCTTTCCTTTTAGCACCACTGACACTGAGCTATGCAACACCTGGATGCTGCTCATCTCAGCTGAGTTAGCCTCTCGGTCCTCTACTCCAACTCGATCACTGCCATTATCTGACTGTATCAGCTGCCTCCAGCTGTTGGTATGGTTGGGCTCAGACAGACATAATTCAGTATTCCCTGTCGCTGTAAGGACAGGTGTGGCTGAGGGTTCTCAGAGCCTGTGTCATAACTTTCTAACAAGTGTGGGAACCCCAAGATGCTTTGTCTTTAGGATTTTACATTTTCATGTACAAAGTGATTCTCTCTTTGACTGTAAATATTTGTTAAACAGCTCAGCATGCTTCCACGTATGAGCTACTTTAGCCTAGCAGGTCTACAGATGTGGGTGGCAGGTTCAGCATGGCCAGCTTAAAGCCTGGAGGCTATATTCAGCCCAGCAGGACAGTGTTTGGCACACAGCCTCAGCTCCACCATCTTCTTCCCCCCAGATGTGAGCACGGCATAGCCTGAAGGCCAGACAGTTGGGAGCCATCAGTGCTGCCCTAGAGAAACCACAGCCCCTTCTCTGACACACACTTGACCGGCTGGTATCTTCACCACGTGATAGGCATGTGCCTGAGCACCTGATGGTGCAGGATAGGGGCTGTAGCTACTAGTCATTCATTTGGCTTGCAGTTCTCCTGGCACTTTGCTTGAGCTAATAAGCCCTCCTGAGAGGCAGCTTATATTCACTTAGGCACAGAGCCATGCTAATACAGCTCTCCAGCTTTCCAAATGGAGCTGGCTGGGAGCTGGCATGTGTCTGGCCAGCATGGAGCACAGACAGGGGAGCCTGCCCATGTAGATGTACCCTAAGTTACTCCTGAAATGTCTGGACATGTACATATACATAAAGTGTTTTTGTAAAGCATAGGAGAACCCAACTCTTCATGGGTTTTCACAATGTTCTACTCCTGGACACAGCAGTAAATTAATGTGGTGGTATGCACGCAGGAAAAAAATTTGAACAAAGAAGTAAGATTCCTTTCCCATTCTGTGTACTCATGTGTGCATGCACTCTAAGTATAGCTTACAAATCTTTCTCTCCATCTTCCAAGTTCCTGTACCTTTGGTGGAAGAACAAAATTTAAGTTATTTGTCCAAAGATGGAAATCTGAGATTGTTATAAAGGAGAGATTGTGCAGATTGCCAGGTGATCTGACAGACTGATAGATTATGAAGCCAGAGGGAGCTACTATAAATCAACTGATCTCATGTCCTTTAAGATCCAGGCCTCGTACTAGCCTGGATTTAGTCCTGTTTCATGCAGCACATGCCTCAGTCTTGGTTGATGCCTACTTGCATCTCCAGGTGTCTAAATACCACCAAATCAGGTGTCACTCCTGCTCCCATGTTTCCTGACAACTTTTGTCTTGCAAGCATAACTGACACTCTGAGGTCTTCCTCCCATTCCTGTCTTTCCTGAACTCCAATCTAAAAGCCTCAGGAGGACTGAAAGGTCCTTCTTATGCCACCACTATCCTTTCTGATTTCCCGTCACCACTTTGGAAAACTAACAACTTTGATGTCTCCTCCTAGGTCTCTCACTGAGGAATGGCAGGGCCACCTGGTACATGACATGCTGCAGTCTCCTTTCATTCTTTCCCAGTATCAAGGACTGAAAACTTCCCTCTTCCAGGGGAAGGAGAGCCATTTCTGTGTTCACAGTGTAGCTGCCTTTTTTCTCTCTAGAGCTTTTGGCCAATTATCAAATTATGAAACTGCTGGTAAAATCTTTAAGAGGCTCAAATGAGACCCAAAAGCAATAGCATGTTAAATTGTTGTGTTGGTAGGGGAAACATAAAGACTGCTTTGTACTTCTTTGAGATATAACTCACAGAAAGAATGGTTACAGCGATAGAATTAAAGGGGAAAATATGTATTATATGGGACAAAAGTCAGGAATGAAAGGAAACTTTAAGTTCAGTAAATCATAGAGAAGGATTTTTTAATAAATTTGCCTCAAATTATGGGAATCACTGGAATTAATGGTAAATCTAGAACAACTGAGAATTATATTTTACTTCTCTTTAGCTGTTATGGATTCTGCAATACAAACTGACCAGTCAGCAAGTTAGAGATAAGACTTGACTCAGACATTCTCCAAAATAAAATACTTTCAAGATCTAATAGTGAAAACCAACACTTTTTTCTAATGTGGACAAACACTATGAAAAGTTACAATTCAGGATTTCTGTTTTCAATTCGCATTTATATCCAGAGCACCAAGACAGTTTTCCCAAGAGCGAAAACATCCCCTTCCAAGTCCCCACAGGCTAACTTTAGCACAATGGTTTCTCATGTAAATATAGTTTGTGGGGCCAGCTCCACACAGTCTCAAAAGACTTGTTGGATGTGACTTTGACTTGTGCATAGACAGCTTTAGAGCAGCATACACACCATTTTTCTGAACTGAACATCAGTTCCTACCGAAATATTTCCTGTTTCTTTTCTTCAGATACAGACAAATCAGGACTGGAGAATGATGAGCCCCCCAGTTTAGCAGAGAAAATTGCTCACCAGTGATAAATATGCACCGTTTCTCACCTGTACAACTGACATCTGGGCACAGACATTGATATGTGAGTCACAGAATGGAAGCTATCCCAGAAAATGTCTTTGAATTAAAAAGGATGATGAAAAGGACTCCTTTTGACACACACCTTTCAGAAAATCACTACAGTAGCAAAGAAATTTGCAGAATATGCTGCAAATTTTCAGCTGAGATTAACTGACATCATGGTGATTCCTTTGGTGGTAACAAAAGTTACCTTAAACTGAATTGAGAACCTCGTCCTCCATTCTTGGTGGAGTCCACGTTGGTCCAACATAGGCCTTGGAAGCTCCAGCACATTAGACAATAAAAAAATTGGTAAAAACAATAAAACCCTGGAAGCATAGTGGATCAAAATTTCTGAATAGAGAAAAAAATGTCATGGCACTGTGTCAAGCTCAAAGCACATACCATATTCTACTTTTAACAAAATAACATGCCACTCTGAGGAAATGGTGCAAACCTTCAAATTACCTTTGCCCTCCTTAGTTTCATGTGAAATCTGATCGACATTCACGGAATAACAGAGATTTAGGCATCAGTAATTAGGCGTCAGGGTAAACACCTCTCTGGAATAAGAGATTGCTTCAGACTCCTTTCAGGTCATCATGGAGTAGCACAGACTTTGACTCACAGACACTCATGTCACAGCTGGGAAGGTATTTTAACTTATTTTCACTGTGAAGAATGAGATCTCGGAGCACCAGAAACACCCTTTCCCTGAAGAAATACTGTCTGCATTTCTACCAAGATGGAGCTGGAACCATTTGTTCCCTGTTGCTTTGTTTAAATGAGGCAATCTACTAGCCATGTGAAGTATGCAGCAAAAACCAGCACTCCATCCCAATAACTCTGGCAACAACTGCTGTTTTCAATCTCCTCTTCAAGGTCAACAGAATCAAGAAGATAATTGAGACCAAACCCATACATCTGACCCCTGCCAATAGCCTAGACCATTCACAATTGATTTCAAAAAGGAAGCAGCATCCAGATTGTCTTGGTGGCACTGCTGAAAGAACTGATGGCTGCAGTCAGGAGGCAAGTGGCCAAGCAGATGTATTCATGGGTTCTTCAGCTTCCTTTGACATCAGCAGTTCCACTCTCTTGGGAGACACTATTTTGGGGATCTGGGGTCTCAGACAAAGCCAAGAAGAACTTTCTGCCTTGAAGTGCCTCTGATGTCAAGTTCTGGAGGGCTCAGGCTTACCTCCACTTTACACCAACACACGTTTGTGCATTCATGGTATTGTTTGCAGATGGGTGCAATTAGGGCAGCTCTCTGAACACCACGCCAAACAAGAACAATATACCAAAGGAGAAGTGAGTAACAAGCAGTACAGACAAATGTTGGCAAGACAGTGGTGATGCCTGCAGAAACAGGGTAATGTTTATAGATAGAGAAGCTGGAAAAACAGCAACACCTCAGCTCAGATTATGTCTCCCATCTGCTAATACATCATGCAGCCTTAAGATCTGTCTGAACTGACCACTACTACAAGAAAATACTGTTCTTTTCCAGAAGCAAATAGGTGAATTGAACCTCTTCCACATGGAGGAGAGGGAGCCTTTTGTGCATATCCTTGTTGGCATGAGACTGCAGCATTACAATGTTCTCTCAAAGGAAGACGGTAGGAGCTGTGCTCGGATGCTAGTTTGTACACATGTGCTGCCGTATCCTACCAGAGACATCAAGAGCTCTCCTATGAAAGAGGAGCACACCCCTCTTTGCCTCTGCTCTGCCCTATTAGACATATTTCAAGCTTTAGATGCTAAGCTCAACAACCATTAATGATTTTACAGACTGCCTAATGGGTGGCCTACCTACCTGAGATCTCCAAGATAAGATCAATGTAGATGCTCAACTTGATGGAGAACAGATTGAATGTACTGAAAGCAAGCAGTAGAGGGGCATCAGCAAAGGCAAGTGAAAGGCACTTGAAAGAAAAGCTGCTTTGAGAGTTCAGTAGTTGGAGCTAAGATGTTTGACTCTCGTGGATTTGGTGTACATGTATCAAAACAGTAGTTTAATGGATAAGTTAATTTTATGTTCTGTAAACCTGCGGATATACCACATCATGTGACTCTCATACTTGTCCTGAAGTCCTACTTAGGATGCAATTCTTCTCACCAGTAGTTTTAATTTTACTTTTTGCCAAAGTCATCAGCTTTCATAGGAAGGATTGGATACTGATCACTATTCTAATATTGTCACAGTGTCTATCTAGTCTCTATGTCCTGGCAAAACTTATAGTCACTGATAGTGATCTGCTCATCTCAACATCCTGTGGAAAACTGTATATCATATAGGAGCCAGCAATGTCTCTTTTTACTCTTGGAAAGTGACACAACCCAGAGTTACTGGAACTCCTATTTTCTTTTTTCCCATTCTCTCTCTCTTTTTTTTTTTTAATGTTCCCTGTTAAAATCAAGAAACTGAGCCACATATTTTTAATAATGAGAATCTGGATGAGGTTCAATCTAAATTTTGAAAGTATATTCCAATTAAAGACTTTAATAGATTCTTGGCTTTCCCCACATCTCATTGCCATGTGTATTCAATAATCCCAAGCCCCCTTTTTCCCTAGTAATAAGTAGTAGACTGCAGAGTGGGTGACATCATTCTCCAGAAGGTCAGCCTCTCCTAAACTGCTGTTTTCTGATCATCTGTAAGGTTTTGTTTGGGGGGACTTTTATATAGACTGGCTGCAGCTCTGCTCTGACTGTGTCAAACATGGTACTTGTTCTAGTAAACCTGTGATGACTTCTGCATTGCATGCTCCAAAAGAGACGTTTGGTGCTCAGGTCAGGAGGGTTCACTGACAGAAATGACATGTTCTCCTCGTTGGTAGGGTAACACAGCGACTGCAACGACCACAGACCTGCAGAGGCTTGCTGATGCTCTTGGCTACACCAGTGAGAAATGGAAATAAAGTTTGTGGACCACTAGTGCCAGCCACACTAGACATCTGTGTTACTGGTTGTGGTATCAGGCTCTCCAGCTTGTGCGGCAGCTGAAACCTATCATTGTGTAAATTAGAAAGTTATTTAATCCTTGTACGAAACAGCTGCAAACAGTGCTCTGAGTATCAATTCTCTGTGTCGCTGTGGCCCTTGCTCAACATATAGGTCAGGCCAAATGAATGAGCAAAACACTAGGATGCGTGTTTAACAAGAGAAAGGGTAATGTGGAAAAAATTATAATACCTTTAGATAATTGTATCATGTGGCTGCATCTGGAATATTCTGTGCAGACTTGTTTTTAAAGAAACGATTAAGGACCTGGAAAACCTCCCAATAGAAGAGAAATGAAATGACTGGCTCTATTCACTGTGAGAAGCACGGAAGAGGGACATAAAAACCTATAAAACAATTAATTATATTAAGAAGGTGGATGGGAAAGAACTTGTATTCTGCTTATCTCATTACATCCCATAAAAAGGGATGAATATTCAATTACAGTAGAAAAATCAGAGTCACCTGAATGAAGTGTTTCCCAAAGTTGTGCTATAAAAGCATGAAAACCTCACTTACAGGAATCTATTAAGGATGAGTGACACGCAGCTAACACATATTCTTTACTCAGCAAGATAATATAGGCCACGAGGGTTTAGCTCTTGATCTTTTTGATTAACTGTGCAAAGTGAGCTTTCATTCTCAGGCATATTCTCTAGCCAACACATTATTCTACCTTTCTTTCCACTGAATTAATTTCTTTCCATCCTTTAAAAATTCAAACGGTAGAAGACCATATTATAACATTAGTTCCCAGCCAGGAAATTGTCTCCCAACTGCTTCCCACTTTTTTTTTTTCCTTCTACACCAAAGATTGCATGTCCCTTTTCATCACAGTGTTACAGACATTATCCCTTTGCCTGTGCAGTGGCTTATCCACCATGACCTCCAAATCCTTGTCAGTGCCAATGCTTTCCAGCACACTCCGTAGATATGTACCCCCTACGTTTTGTTCCTAGACACTTGATATTGTATCTGGCTGAACTTAAAGCCATGCTTTGTTTGAATATGTGCAGGTTACCAAGCTATCCCTATTGCTCTTCTTACCCCTGTCCTCATCATTACTGATGACTTTGCAGTCTTTATGAGATTTGCACTTTTTAGCAAATGCAGTTTTATTTGGCTCTGGACCAGTTAGTCCAGGAAACAGTCTTTGCAGCGAAACACTGGGACTGTCCTCACTGGATGGTGTTTTCATGTTTATCATCAGCTTTCACATTTATTCATCAGCTTTGAGATCAGCCTGCCACTCATTTCTTCAAATACACTAATGCTAACTTTTTCAAGCTGGCACAGGTGGCATTAAGTTAAATGTTCTCTAAAAATCCTTCACACCATTTATTTCTAACAGGCAAGTCAGATAATCAAATAAATTATATTTATTTGACAAAACTGTTTTAGAAAAGGTACATAACACTTTTTATTTCATGAAAAAAAAAAATACGGAAGGGAAAAAGATAAGAATCCATAGCAATCCTCAGCATGTAAAAATCCATCTGGAAAGCAGCAAAGTCACCATATCTATACTTCTGAAGTCCCAAGCTTCTGCCCCAGAAAGCATCACTTTTCCTACCACAGTAAGGGGGACTCTCCATCCCCCTTAATCAGGGCGGAATTCCAGAGTCCCTGCAGGGAATCTGTTCCAGAACTCCACTAGACTTCATGTAACTGGAGCCTGTTACTTCTTCTATCCACCACAGGCAGCATTTTATTTCAGTGCTATGATGTCCTCCCCCACCCCCCTCTCCAGCCCGTACAACCATGACTTTCTCCTCATTGGTAATGTTTCTTCCTAGGCACATGGCCATTTTTACTGCTCTCATCTTGGCTCACTGCAGTAAGCATGCACTCCTCTTGAGTTGCAGTGGACAGACACATCTAGGCTTCATGTATTTGTGCTGGCCTTTGGTGGCTGTCCCAGCAGCCAGGTATTAAAATAGGGTGTGTTTGTACCTTGGCTTTGCACCGATTGCTGAGACCAAGGGTCAGCATGGCACGGCAGCCACTGGAGAGGGGAGCGCTATGATGCAGGGAGTATTTCTGATGCATTATCTTAAGGTTCTTTTGCTTGGCTAAACGCAAAGCTCAAGAGCACTGTTTTGTAGTAAGTTATTAAGTTTTGAGACCAACCTGTGGACACAACCTTAGGGGCTGCCCTATTCCTAGTGGTCTGTAGTGCAGTGGTGGTGGTCTGCACTGCTCTGGCTGGTCACAGGGTACTGGCTTGCTTCCTGTTTTTTCAGCTGCCAAACTATATTAAAACAAGCTAAAAATACATTAAATATTTTCCTTTCCTAATATTACCTTACCACGTAAGCAAGAGCTGGACTTGCCACTAGGATGTTATCTGATAACCAAAGGGAAGGGAGGGGAGCTGTGCAAGCCCAAATAGGAGGTGAGACAGGCCGGCCAGCCGCCAGAGGAGGGAGGCTGCTTCAGCAAGGGTGATCAGGAGGAGAGGCTGTTATGTTTCTATTTAGGTGGGTGATGAAAACCTTTCTGAATCCCTTCTTTAACCCATCTCTGACCACACACCCCACCACAAGTGCTCCTCTCCACACATTCCCCTGAGATTCTGCAAAATATCTCCTGCCCCATGCTGTGCTGAATCTTCTCCTGATCCTGCCTGCCCAGTGGGCAGCCCCCAGCCTCTCTCTGGATTAGACCACGTCATCCCCAGGTGGATGCAAGGTCTGGAGGGAAGCTTTAATTTGATGTCCAGCTGATGCTGAAGAGGCTGCAGAATGTGCTCTGCTACACATGGCACCCATTTATTTTTGACTCTTTAACCTCACAGGTGTCACATCTAAAGACACTTTTGGGTTGTTTCTTTTGTTGCATTTATACTGGGGGAAAGAAAAAACAAAACAAAACAAAAAAATATGTTGCACCAATACTCTGCTCACAGTGATGACCGTGTTTTGAACTAGAAAGAACTGCAATGAAGTCAGTGGGTAAATCCTATCAGCACAAAACAAAAATGGTATTGCAGCCTGAAACTAGAGATGAAAGCCCTGTTTAAGAAATGAGAGATACAAAGGGCAGAAGCTATGAAAAGACACAGTACGAACAACTGGAAAATACTTGGCCTACCCAATAATTCTTCCCAGCCTCATACTGACAGTCTTTCCAGCAAGGCCCCCGGGTTTTGAAAGCGAGGCAGTGTGATCCTGGGGGGATGTGTACAGGGCACATTTCTGGTCTCCTGAAGCTTCCAGAGGACATACACTCCTTCCCTTTGGGTTCCCACTCAAATGGCAAACTCTAATTGTAAACGGTGAACAACATGCCTGACATGCTGGAACATTGCCTCTGTCTCTCTCTGCTCTCTTTGTGCTTATCTCAACTCATGCCATGCATGTGGACTGGTTCACCCAACACTGTCCTCCTTCCTGCTCCATGTATGAGCTCTGAGGACACCAGGGAGGTGACACAGCTGCATCACACCTTACAATGTACAGCTTGTCCTGCGTTTCCTAGCTGACATCCATCCTCTCTGCTCTGTGTCCTTTCACGGCCATTAAGAGCTCAATGAGGTGTGTGACCCCTCGCCCCCAGCACAAAGAGAGCTCACTGCTCTTGCACCCTCTTCCCCTGCTCTTTTTGCAGCTCTTTGTGCAGTTCTTTGCACGCCCTTTGTACGCTCACCTTGCTGCTTCTGCATAGTAGTGAAATCTTCAAAGGTGAGGGTGCGCACAGGGGGCCTCCAGAAGGCATAGGTCTCCATGATGGCCTCCAGCCCTGTCCTGTGGAATGGAAATAAAGTAAGGAGAGAAGAACATCAATCAGCTGGCAAGGATATTGGCACCGGGGAAGGAGGGCTCTCATCTTGCTTGACAGGCTGCCAGTGGCCACCAAAAGGCCACAGTGGCATCTGTGAATTTCGCAAGCAAGCCTTCCCACACGGGTGAGGGCTGCTAGAGTAAAACAACATTTCTCCAGTCTAAGATTTCAAAAGCTCCTAACAGTCTTTCAGTGCCTTTTTCTTTTTAAAAGGATCCTAAATTTTCATTCTGCTTTGCAGGTGACAGCCAGCTCCTCAAGGCACGCTTTATCACAGAACTGGCTTCCACACTTTATGGACAGAAGCTGTCATACATGCAAATGTGGGAGATTGGGGATTCAGCCTACAGAATCTGAGAGTATTTTTGTGAATAGCCTTTCCCTGTCACTTCACACTTCTGGACACTGTTCTGAAGTGCTATTGGAAGTCGTCCAAAAGGGAGTCTTGTTGGTTTTGGATTTTGACTGGAAATGAAGTAAGAGGCTTTTTATGAAAAGGTTGGTGGCATCTCTGCTTTGGGTCTCTAACTCACTGTAGATAAGGTACCAAAGAGAAAAAGCCAAAAATCAAGTGAGAACAGGTTTTCCTCTTACAGGTCCGGGGTCTCGGGTTTGGTTTTGTTTTCATTGCAGAACGTTAGCTCTGCTGGAAGTGTCTAACTCCACAGGCTCACTGAGGACATAGGTGCGTTACCAGAAGACCCCCATGTTCTTTATGAGACAACACACTGTCTCTTCTTCCCAGGAAAGGTTCTTCTTTGCAGACACTGAATTTTGCTCTGTTTCCCATTCCTTGCCTTTCCCTGCATCTTTTCCCGTAGGAGGCTATAGCCCTTGCATGGGCTTAGCACAACTAGAGATGCTTTGTCAAATGCGAGAACATATCCTCTTTCAATGCAAAAGTCTCTAACATCCCCAGAGCCGCCCATCAGATGTTGAGCTGATACTGGAGCTGTCTTTTGCTTCTGAAAATGTCTTTCTGCACGTGCCTCTACTCACTCAGTTAACTTTCCAAAGTCTCCCCGGAAGCTCAGATGCTTTAAATACATTGGAGTTGGCAAACCAAACTCTGTATTTTAAGAGGAGGTTTAGAAGTGAAGTTGTTGCATGGTGTTTATTAGCTGCTAAGCTGTTAGAAGTAGAAACAGAAGACATCTCTGCATAGCAGTCTCACACTAGCACTGAGCACATTACAACAAAACTATTTGGTTAATACAGTGGCCTCTGCCAGCTCGTGGAGCTTGGAGACAACAAGGCAGTGCAGAGCGTGAGCCTGTCTGCTAAGCTGGGCTCTGTGTGCAGAAGCAGCTCTCAGACTACCAGTACCACCCCCACGATTTCCTCTGCTCCCCAAGTAAGGAAGCTGCACATGTGCAGGCTCCAGCTGCTTCTCGACATGCACAGCCAGGAAGAGACAGGTACCGATCTGCATCCTTTTGAAACGAACCCCAGCCCAAATGCCGAGGGAGGATTTTCTGGTACCATATAACCCTTGAGCATAAAATGCCCTGAGCAAGTCAATGTAGCAAGATCGACTGCTGAAAGAATCTGCCTTGATGGTTAAAAATGAGTAATCTGTCCTGAAATGAATGCTGAAAGCTCCAGCCCTGCAAATCCAGCTGTTCTGCATCTGCCACAGGGGTGGTGCAGGGGAGCAGAGAGGCCAGCTCACCAAAGCCAGTGTTTGCACAGTCTGGTTCAACCATGGATCCCTGTGCACATAGCCTAGCACTGCACCAGTAGCTGACTTCTAGCTCTGCTCTCATCTAGATGGAGATATAAATACACTTTTCTCTTTTGGGTATAGGTACAAACAATAGATACAAACACCATTAAACTTCTTGGCCTGGTTAATGGTTGGACTTAATTATCGTGAAGGTCTTTTTCAGCCTAAATAATTCTGGTATATGATTTTGCTCCCTTCCCATAAAAAAAAAAAAAAAAAAGCCCCTCATGGGCTGTGGCTTAGGGAAACAATAAGCTATTGCCCCTGCCTCTTCTTGGAGCCTGCATCATTCACAGCTCAAATTTAAAATTCCTAGCTCTCAGTCTACAGCTTTCCCTTGTATCAATACAGTTCTCAGAAGAGAACTGTATTTCTAAAAGAAAATGAAAAAAAATAATAGTCAGGAGATAATACAAAGAGATAAAAGAATAAATGAGAAATAATATACTACTTTCAAGGATCAGACTCCACTCTTTCTATTCCTGCACAGGATGCCAGGGAAGAGAGGGATGCCACCTGGAACCCATCTCCTACTCTTGAACCTCCAGGGTTGCAGGTCTAAAACAGCCCCTGTGCCACATATATGGCTCCTGGCCCCCCACATCCCCTCTGTAACTGCCAGCGTCACCAGATTCATAGCTTGCCCTGCAATGCTCTGGGCAGCTCTACAGCCACCAGTATCTGAAGAATGGCCGCCAAACTCCACAGCAGGCTTAAAGACACCTCTTCACTCTTCCTTCCCCAAGTGAGAGCCCTTCGCTCCCACAGAAGTGTGCACAGGATTGTACATCTTGAACACACATGACAAAACACCCCAAGTGTGTGGGTGACAGCTCAAAGTTATGTCCAATTCTCCTACACACAAATTTAAGCCCCTCTATAACTAGATTATCTTTTTTTTTCTTTTCCTTTGTGCAGAAGAAGTGTTGTGGGTGTTTTTGAAATATTACCTGAGCAGAACACACACGTACTGAACTTTCAGATTCTTCCATGGATCAGACAAGATCTGAGAGTCAGCAGCCTCATATATTGACCTGCTATGCACCCCATTTAATGGAGTCTTGCAGCAAAGGAAAGCGCAGCTGTACAAAAACTTATTGAGTGAGAGTGCACACCACTTTAACACAACTATTTTTGCAACTCTTCAGCAGCAACCTCTTCAGCAGCAATCTTAGCAGTTTCTTTTGGGCTTTGGTGAGAGCTGCTGGTACCAAGCGCACTGAACATTATCCATATGGCATCCACTTTCTCTTCCAAAGAACTGCACTGAAAAATTGACTTCAAACTGTCTATCAGGCCATAAAGCTTCCCCTCTCACACCATCTTTATGAAGGAAGTAAAAAAGTATCAGAAGAGGACTCAGTGCCAGCTTTATTTTAATAAGATCAGTCCTTTAAAAAGTATCCAAAATTTGCTCTTTTTCGTTCATTTTTTTAAATTTATTTTTAGTGCTATAAAGTTTTAATAATAGGCAATAAATGAAACAGTTCCATTGTCTGAAAAATGAAAAAAGATGTACAAGCTATCTGTGCATGTCCATAATCCATCCCATATGGCCGACCTTGCCATTCCTGCTGCATGCAGGATTCAGGTCATCATTTCATAGTTCAGTGGGGAAGCCAAACTATTGGCTCCAAGCATCCTCCTCACTCTCCTACCCTAGACAAAAGCTCTAAAAGCACTTCCAACACAAACAACTTTTATTCACCTCAGCTGCCCACATCTGAAAGGAAAATGCTGTTGCTTGCCTTCAGCTTACTTTTTTTTTCTTCCATCACCCTGCTGGGTTTCCAGACTGTTGCCCCTTCTGGCTTCCTCCTGGATAAGGAGCTCTCCTAAGCATCCCACTGTCAAATGAACTTTATTCGGTCTCCAGAAATAGTCTCTGGCATTAAACCTGCACCCCCACTACCCAAACATTTGGCTAACTGATCCCCATATGTCAAAAACACTGCTTCTCAATCTCTTGAAGTTCAGGAAAGCAAACAAGTAATACCTGGCTTGTAAGTACATTGCCCCCTTAAAGAAGTATCTCTTTTATCTAGGTATCCTTTCACCACCAAGACCAGGTCTCTTGCTTTACTTTTACAGATGCCTCATCTAATAAGAGGTAACTGAGACAAGGCTTTCTCACGCAGGCTAGCTCCCTAACCCACCAAGGCTGATGGCTAAGTTGCTGAACAACATTTGTTAGTCTTAATTAGTTTTATAAACAGTACGACCCCATAATTTCTGCATCAGGCAACGACAGTAAAACAATATCAGAATAAGAAACGAGTGAAGGAAAATCATCCCTCTCTGTTTCATGGAAAAGCCTCACCACAAAGAAGAAAGGCAATGTCTTAGGGAAGAAATGGCCCAAGAGTTCCTCTTCTCTCATCATGTTTTGTTTTTCCCAGTGTTTGCATTTCTTTTTAATTTGCTAGCAAACTCTAACCATGGCTCTGTTTCAGCAGACCAATGTGGCTGGGATAGGATGCCCTGGAGCAGTCTCAGGTATTCTGTGGCCCCTACTGCTGCCACACTGTTTTTTTAAGCTTATACAGAAAACCTTCTGGACATATACACCACTTCCCTTCTTCACAAATGGTCCCTTTCTCAAATTACCCTGTTTCTTTTTCAAAGGAGGCCTACACTTTCAGTGGGATTTTCTCCAGCTACAGTCTGATGCTCTGTAGCTGACCAAAGTTGTGAGGATGCAGGAAGCTGCAGAGCATCTTGATGATTACTGTAATTGACCAGTGATTCTGACGAGATTAAAAATTCATTAGGGGAAGAGGAACCATTCAGCACAGATAAGAAAAATCCCATTTAGTGAAGCCTTTCCACACACGGCTTGGATCCTAATGATTTTCTCCCTCCTATGTGTACACCTACATACATGTGTCCTCTTTAAAGGCAGCAGCTGAGTGTTACAGTGTCCTCTGCTAGCTGACAGCAGCAGTGCAACCTTAGCCAGACCACTGCTTGTGAGGCAGGCGTCTGACTGCTTATATATGCTTGCAAATACCTTTGCCTGTTTTTTCTTCTGAAAGCCTCAGGCTTCTCTCTTTGATGTGTAATACCTTAAAGATTTTAATTCCTCTTTACATCAGCAGAGAGCCTTACTGAGCCCTCCCCACAGCTGCAGCCGTGTAGCAATTTCCTGCCCTTTCTTAAATCAATGAGCTACAAAGATCAGTAATTCCCAACCTTTTCAGGAAACTGTCCAAATTCACTGGGCTAGGACCTTATTAATGCCTTCCATGTTCATCTAGCCCACCATGTACCTGGAACTGCATCAATCCCTCTTCTAAGCGCAGCTTCCAGTGCAGCTGCATCTGCAGACAGGGAAGACCTTGTACAGGGGGCACACGCTACTTCCCCCACAGAGGGAAGGAGAGCAGAGTAAAAGGCACATGTGCCCAATGTATCAGAACTAATACGGCAGGGATTAAATAAGGGTGGTAATGTCTTTTCACATAGCTGCTTTGAGATGAGAACAGAGGGCTGACATAGGAAGTTGCCTAGGTCAGTAGGACATTCTCTTTGTGAACATGGACAGTGTGCTATTTAAATGGGTGATTGGGGGGAATTGCCCACTCGCTGAAGGCCTCCTATAGCAAACCACGAATGAGGTAGCACTCCTGGTGAAAGCACTCAAGAGGACCATGCAAGTAAAGGCTGAATTATAATGCCCCTGGGGACAGCAAATGAAGGCTGTACACACAATTTGCACTCTGGTCTGCATGCTCAGAACCTTGCTTTACAACCCTATTGTTCTTGTAATGTAGTCATATATGCCTAATTTCATCATTAATTTAATGTTTAAAGGCTTCGTCATGCTGATTTAAAGGATGCCCACAACATTTGTAAAACTGAAATATTTAGATCTGTTGCACACTGTTGGAGTCATGAATGGCAGAGAAAGCTGAAACTTTTTGTTTGGGCTTTCTTATTCCTTTTTTTTTTTTTTTTTTTTTTTTTATAACACCATAATGTCTTCTAATAATACAAAAGCTTTTTCAATTAAAGTTCCTGCTTTACTATTGTGTTATTAAAATACAAATTATTCTAATAATGTTTAAGGTATTCCACTTAATCTTTTCATAAAAATCCTGACAAAATTAAACAACACAAAGTGAAAAACTTTGACATCACAAGAGAAAAACTGAAATGGTTTAACACTAGAACATTGTTGCCCTTTTATCCCACAAACCTATCAGAAAGTTATTTTCAGAAAGTTATTTTTTCTTCTAATATAAAGTAAGCATTTGTGCTCCAATTTTGGGAATTTCCTGTGAAAATTAACATATAAATCTGCCTTTTAGCCAGCATTATGCATAAAGAAAAAAAAAAAAAAAAAGTAGAACCCCTTTCCTATGGCTTTCCATATTTTGCAGAGTATTATCCTGAGACCTATTTGTTTTCCGGTCTATGGTCCCCCATTTTTCCACCTCTATTCTTCATTTTATTAACAACAACAACAAAAATTTCTGAGAAACACTACAGTATCTTCACAAGTTCATTCATTTTTCCTAATGTTATAATAACGTGTACTGTAGTGCCATACCAGTAATACACATATTTATAGCTTATCAAAGAAGCTAAAGAACATTTTAATGATGTTCTAAACAACAAATGGGAAAGTTTAGGGGAACGTGACAATAATAGAAATGAGCATATATAAATACATTATTAAGCTAGGAAAAAAATCAGCAGAACATATACAGAAGAAAATAACCTTAATAGTAGCGATTATTGAAAAGATATAGAGGTAAAAGTGAACATTTAATTAAATATCTGATAACAAAAATACACGGTCACAGAAAAAAACAATGTTGTAAAGCAGGAAAGCAATGCTATCTTGACAGGTATGTTATTTAAAGAGTATCTAAAATATTCTCTTGGGGTTTTGGGAATACAGGTACAAAGTTTCCCTCTGCTTCCAGGCAGAGAGAAGAGTAGCTCTGGAGGAGACTTCTGAAGAGAAACAGATCAGTTCAGCTGGCTAACCTGAAAAGTATTTTCTGAGGAAGCCATCGCTACATCCTGTATCTGTTTAGATAGTTAGGCAAAGTGAAACAGTTCTTCTGGTTCTTCTAAGAACCAGTCTATAGCAACCTCCTCCTGTAAAACTGACTTAGTACTGAAAAACACCTTCCCTGGCCTTATGTACATTCCATGTGTGATAATCAGGGGAAAGAAAGAAGATCATTAGGGACACACAAGTTCTCCTTACCTGTTTCTCCCAGAATCTCTGAAACCTTTAGCGAAAGGGTTTCTGTCAATTTTTAATCTGGTGATCTATAAAGGAAGAAAAAGAAAATTAGGTGATCTCTTTTTTTTTTTTTTTCCTTCAACAAATGAAAATTTTGGATGATCACCACTCTTTCTGAAACCACCTGCACATCTTCCACACTTTTTGCACCAGATTCATGTTAAGGTCACCCTTCCATTGTGCATGAGCAGATTATCCATTCAGAAATTGAGTGGTGCCACATCGGAAAACCTGTCTTTGCTCTGGGCTCTGAGAACCCGCTGGGTGCTGGAACTAAAAAGCTGTTCCTGAGGGAGAAGCACAGGGGACCTAGGACAAAACCCTCGGAGCTACAACCCATCAACAGTCACAGGTTTCAGGAAGCAGGCGTACTACTCAGGTTTGCCTAGTATCTACAATATCCCAGCACTCCCTACACTCCCAAATCCCAGCAGCTGGATGCATTCATGGACCTTCAAACAATGCTGAGGAGAAAAGGCCGAGCAAAGCACAGGCTACAGCCTCCAAAAGACAGCAGCTGGCCACCTGGTCACGTGCACAGTTGCTGTTCTGCTCAGCATCTGGGTGGCTCTTCAAGAGTTTTCTGGTGTGGAAACCATTTTTTTTTTCCTCCTCTCAAGAAAGAAGATGGCCAGACTTAGTGCTTTTTGGGGGGGAATCTTCCTTCCTGCTTTATATTTTAACATAAATTCCATGTTGGCAAGAATGGAAAATAGTACTGATATGTTGACCTTGCAGCCTGTGCTATCGTGCTCTTCCTTGGCCAATGCTTAACCTGCTACAGCATGACAGCTTCCCTGTGTCAGCCTCACCTCATCCCAGATACTCTGTCTCTGGGGTGAAAAGGGACTAAGACACCCCAAATCATGTTGCATTTGAGGTGATTTTGCTGAAACTGCTCAAAAGGGACAAGTCTGATACAGACTGATTTGAAGTAGACTTGCAGGTGGTTTGCTTCTGTCAGAATAAAGCCCTTACTCCTGGATATTAGCCTCAGATCTGGAATGCAGCTCCTATTTTTGCAGAAGCTTAATTTGTGAACTTAATTTCCGCTAGCCTGTCTTTGCAGCTGTCCAGGGACTTGTGTGTACAGAGACAGATATGTTCTGTGGAGTATGGAGTTACAGCAGAGGGAATCCCTGTGGTGGATTTGCTAAAATTTTATGACTGTTTCCAGGGACACTTCTACCAGTAAGGCAAAGTTTTACAACCACTGGAGGACATGCATGTTAATTTATTTTTAATAAAATAGTTTTTCCAACCTATCTGAATCTCGTTTACTGATGTTATAAAAATGCCACCCCAAATTATATTTTGGAAAAAAAAAAAAAAAGTGCTTTTTTACAGTAAGGTGTCTTACAGAGATTCCTCCTTTAGCATCCTACCCCTTATCGGTGAATTTTGTCTTATAGCTCTGGTTATTAGGGAAGAATTACAGACTTTAAAAGGCTGTCCTTTTTTCTCCTTTCTCTATCCTTTTTCCATGTCTGGTCTACAATTAAAAGTTTCTTCAGTATTTGTATCAGAGAGGGGAGAGGAGGGGCAAAAAATTACAAAGTGCTGCAATGACAGCAAACCTACCGTTGTAGTAAAATATTTTTTTCTTCTGCTTGAATAATGTATTCCATTTTGGATCCTGACTAAAGTCAGTTCAAGGGGACTGAGAAAAATTAGGAGTAGGTTGAAGCAGTCACAGGAGCACCATAAGCATGTATGCTCTCTCTTATATGTAAGAAACTAAAAACTCTATAACTCACTGATTAAATGTGACAATCTGCCCTGAGCTCACTTGACATGGCTCTGTCCAAGAATACCAAGTACAATGATGTTCACTGAACTCATGAGGGCATTCTCCAGAAGCTCAGATGCTGTCATGTAGAAATGTTTACCTCCCTATTTTTGATTCAAGATTCCTGTGGAGTTTGTGGCAGAAAACTGTATGAAGTATTTTCCTAGCAGACTTGCTAAGTTATTTTTCTTCTAAGCTGGTTTGTGCCATCATTCCACCTCATGACAATACCTTGCACTCTCAAACGGGACACTACATTATTAACACAGCAAAAAGCTTCATCAATTGAGATTTTATTTGAAATGTCTGGGAAAAAAAATCCTTTACACAAAACTTATAATGCTGTTATAGCCACCCATATGGAGGAGGATGGCAGGAAAGAGAAATGGGATGTGCATAGCACCTCTCACCTGAGGATAAGATAGAGAGTATGTATGCACAAACAAGATAAGAGTAGCATGCTGAGCCCAAGGCATGGCAGAGGTGGTGTGAAGACTAGGGGAAACGTACAGAGGGAATGTGTGATTATGTGGATATCTGAACATGTACAATTCCTACAGAAACAATGAAGCAGGCCATGTCCTTCAAAGACCAGGACATCTTTCAAGAGGCCACTGAAGGAAAAGAGGGAGTAAACTTGTGTAATCCACACAAACCATTTCCCAAACTTCTTTCTTTGCTAGTATCTCAAATGCTCACATTTTCCTGACAATTGTTTTCCTCTCAAGGATATATTATATTTTGATAAGACAGGGGTAGACAGGGAATTCTATAAACTAATGCTAGCGTGGACTAAATTTACGTTTTGGGTGCAAAGAAGTCTAGTTCAAGAGAAAGGGCAGATCAGTCACAAAGATCAGTAGCCAGTGCCTCTGCAGATAGGATCCCACTGCGGCAATATCTTTTCCTTACATCTATAGTCAACAGTAACACTCTTCACTGGAAACTGTGCAGATCTGAATCAAATCTGAATTATGCATGAGAACTTCATTTAATGTGCAATGGACTGCTGTTGCTTATGTTCAAAGGCTTTTTTTGTCAGCAAACTGATGACACTCCTCTTCTTTAAAACTTCTGCCTTCACTGATTTAAAAAAAATATATATATATATTTTTCTCTGTGAGATAATGGATCTGGACTGGTGGTACTGCCATAAAATTGCAGTGCAATCAGGACACTGGGGTTTGTACCACAAGGAAAATTAGCAGCAAGGAAAAGCAAACACAATGCACCTCTTTGTGAATGTTCTCACACAGTTATTTTGCAGAGGAAACATCAGTCACCTTACCTCCAGGATGGTTTTCTGGCTAGATACTTCATGTCTATTGACTACTCTATAGCAAACATTTTCTCTTTGTACAGAAAAACATAGTGGGCTTGTGAAGTGGACAACGTAACTCACTTCTTGAGCTACATTTCTCAGAAAAAGTTAATGTCTCACAAACACAAAGAACACACTGATATCTTTATGAACACTCAACACAAAAGGAGCTTGAAGGCACACAACTTTACCTGTTGATTTTGGTAGGCTGTCACAGTGGTGAAGACAGTCTCTGGGAAGTTGAAGGTTTTCACCCCATCTCCTGAAGGAACTGGCTTTGTAGGAGAAAGGTCACTGCTGAAATCCTTTCGGATGACATGAACACGGGGCTGGTACTTATGCATTGAATGTAAGATTATCTGAAGGGGCAAAGAAAAGAGGAGGAAGAAGAGGTAGTGGGATATTTGTTTGCTTGTTTGTTTTGTTTTTCTAAAATTTCTGCACTACATCCAGAAGCATGAGGAAGCAGGGGAGGACTAAGAGCTAATGCAAAAGAAGTTACTCTTGTCTTACAAGTGCATATGAGACAAAGTTCATGCTATGTGCAGATGCTGCGTCAAAGTGGACCATTCGAGAGAGAAAGGGGATTTACTGCTTTAGAGGGCCAAGCAACATTTTAAAGAAAAGAACTGAAATAGGGAAAAAAGCTCAGCCATGGAGAGTATCTACAGATATGCGTGGCCATCAGGCCAGAGGAGCATTAGAGCAAGAGCAGCACCCTTCTCAGTCTGAAATGAGTGAGGCTGGGGCAGGAGGTGCTAAAATTAGCTTCTAACTTACATGGCCTTGATCATCAAGTTCATTGTTGGTCAGCTTGAGTTTGTCAAAACTGACCACCTGCCTCATCCAGGTGTCTCCAGAAGCCAGCGAGTCAGGGTGGATGTAAACCCTCGGGGGCACTGGGGAGTCAGCATTGCCAGCCACCATCCACTTGGAGCTGTGGTACACATACCTGAAAGAAAAAGGGGTGATGGCTAAGGAAAGTTGTCACTCACTCACTAGAGGAACAATTTTAGGGCTTCTCCTCCCCTGCCACCCTACCACACACACCTCAAGCTCTCATTTGCAGTCAGGGGGGAATGTGTTTTATTGCAACCTCCTACCTTCTAAATGAAAGCCAGATTACCCCTGAGCCACTTGTTCAGACCTGATTCCTTATTAAAGCCACCTTTGCAGTTATTTTTCCTGTAAAACTCTGCCACATGTGCCTTTTCAACTCCTTAACCCTGTCTGAGCCAGAGGATAGAGAATACTGGTAAACAAAGTCCTCTCTGAAAATATTAATAAATGCCCCATAATTTCTGGAAATCTGCACTGGCTGCCATGCCACAGTGTATAAAACACGTGTGTTCATCCAGACAGGACAAAATCCTATCGATACCACAACAACAACTGATAAAACAGAATTTCTAATTTTAAATGTTACAAAATAGGAAATTCCATTTAGTATTGCAAAAGTAAGGATTAGAGAAAAAAAAATTAAATGATCTTTTGTGTTCCTGACCTAACCACCATCCAATATGTGCCATAAATTACTTTCCTACAGCTTTCTCTGGAGATTTTGTTTTTCTTTCTCTCCTGTGGCTCCTTCAGCTTAAGGTATTTCACAAACAGTCCTGCTAACACTTCTAGGTCGTGCCCTACGCTGCCCTTCCTTGGGTCTCTACTCAGCTCTGTGAAGCTATTTCAGTCCTTACCTACAAACAGTGACTCATTTCCTGTATTTTCAAAAGAAATGCAAAGAAATAAATCCATTCCTTTCAGTGCTACCTTGTTCAATGTGGCTGAATAAGCTAACAAGGACAGAAACAAAGTATAAAACAATATACACATTTTCAACTTTAGCACTGAACCACACTGAAAGGAAGAGACAAAAAAAACTGTCTGGGTATCAGGTACCACCCTGATACCTCCCAGGAAAATCACTTTCCTGAGAAACCCTCTGGATGATCTGAGAGCAAAATGCAATATTTAGCATTTGAGGCATAGTTCTTGAATCTCTGAAGTTTGGTACAGTAAAGACTATTTGGGGAAAAGACTTGCTCTCAAGAGTCTTTTAATGAGTCTAAATAAAACACCTCTGTCTGTATAGTATTCTGGGATGCAGACCACTATAGTTTTCCAGCATACTTTTCTATGGTGCAGAGCCCACTAATACCAGAGAAATCTCCTCATTCCATCTTTCAGTTCAGTGGTGGCAATTCACCAGAGGTTTTCTCAACAGCTCCATGCTGTAGATCAGGATCTTCAATCCCAATTGCTGCTGTGCTGGACAGTAAATGCTTTTAAAACAAAAATCACCCAATTCGGTTCAGGCTAGACCTGAGGTGTCCCCCGTTTGTTCAGTGTCCACTTGCCCATTCTTTCTTGCTGAGGTAGGTAGTGTTAGAGGATCCAGACTCCAGTGACCAGGTCCCTCAGACAGTCATTGTTAATTGTGTTGTTAATAACTTCCCATTAAAAACTGATTACTATTCAAAACCATAGAGCAAGACCATCTAGTTCCAAGGCCCCTGGCTTAGACAAGGACACTTTCCACTAGACCAGGTTGTTCAAAGCCCCATCCAATCTGGCCTTAAACAGCTCCAGGGGTAGGGCATCCACAGCTTCTCTGGACAACTGGTTCCGATGCCTCCCCACACTCATAGTAAAGTCTTTCTTCCTAATATCTAATCTAAATTACATTGCCAGATCATACTCTTTTTCATCCACCAATACCCCCAAGTCCTTATCAGCAGGGTTATCCTCAATCTACTCATCTCTCAGCCTGTATTTGTTCTTGGGATTACCCCAGCCTAGATGCAGGACCTCACACTTGGCCTTGTTGAACTTCAAGAGCTTTGCATGAGCCCACCTCTCAAGCCTGTCAAGGTCCCTCTGGATGGCATCCCCTCCCTCCAGTGTGTCAACTACACAACTCAGCATGGTGTTGTCACCAGACTTGATGAAAGTGCACTCAATCCCACTGTCCATGTCACTGACAAAGACGTTAAACAGCACTGGTCCAGTACAGAACCCCGAGGATCACTGGGTCACCACTCTTCACAGGTCATCAAGACCTAGACATCAAGCTGTTGACTGCAACTCTTTGAGTGCGACCAACCAGCCAATTCCTTATCCACCTAGAGGTGTATCAGTCTCAGATATCAGTCCAAATGTGCAAGAGAGTATATTAAACCTCTGTTTTTTTGTCTTACAATTCTGGTCAAATCAATTAATGGTGTAAACAAACAGAGTGTCCTCCAGCATACTCTTGCAATAGTGTGTAATGGCATATGTCTTTCATATGCTTTCATTGACACTGATCCATCACAATGTTTCTATCTTTACACCTAAAAAGCTTACCTGTATCTCTTGTTATCCACAGGCACAATATCCATGGCAATATAATACTGCTGATGGGGATCCAAACCTGTAATTTTCACTCTCATGGCTGGAAACATTCTCCTAGAAAAAAAGAAGAGTAGAAATAAGGAAGAAAATAGTGAATAAAGAAGCTGAAGGGGCTCTTAACCCCCTCTGACACCAGGAGCATGCTGCTTTACAAAACCCACTTCTTGGCATGACTTCTCTGGGTTTGGTGTAGTTAGCAAAGATTGTGCTGGTGGTGCTATGTATCTTCTTTTTTTTTTTAAAACTTTTTTTTTTTGCATTTAAGAAAAGGAATAGCAGGATAACAACCTGTGGGTTACAATAGATCACTCCCAGTCGAGCAGTCTCTGCTCCTGACTCCTAGCAGACAGCTCTGTTATACTCCACACAAATTGTCCCTCAGGTCAGGCCTCCTCTCTAGGTATTTCAGTACACAGATGGGCAGTATACATTCTTAGTGCTGCTTTTCCATCTAGAATTATGCTTTCATGTCATACTAAATGCAGGATCATTTTTGTTCTGTGTTTTTGAGAAAATCACATTTCAGTATGGACTTTGACAGCGCTAGAAAGCAAAACCATCATCCTGAAAGATCCTCTTGCTTTTATGCTCACAGATACTTAAAAAAAAAAATCCCTTAAATGAATCTGCTGATTAGGCCTATATTTCACACGTAACAAAAACACTGGCCTTATCACCGTGGTTTCCCTGAAGTCTAGTCAGTATTTTGTGAAAAATCTTTTGTAAGTGCTGTCTTTTCTGTGACATATGATCCAGTTCTGTCTTAAGATTTTTCACTTGATAGGTAAGTTATGAAAATTTTCACCAGCAAAAAATTAGTTTCCAGCCTTTCTTTTCTTGTCTGAGCACAAGCTAAGCTGTGTTGTGTATTGGTCACTGTTCCAGAGGTGTATGTTGCTAGATTTCATTATTTCATAAGACAATAGCCAAGAACAATGTTAACCTCAAAATATATCAGTATTGATGTAGCTATGTCATAATTTCTTCTTCAAAATTCTCTGGTTGCCAGTAATATAGATGCCTATATACTCCTCAACCAGCATGGCGAGTAAATCATTTATGTCATGTGTTAGGAGTTAGAGATGTACACATGCCTGCAGGGCTATGACCCCATTGACATTATGGAGACGCGATGGGAGCATGATTGATGTGAGGCTCCTGTGATTGAATCCCCATTTTTAAAAAGGAAAAAAAAAAATGAAAGACGCAGGGAATTACAGGCCAGTCAGTCTCACTTCTGTACCTGGCAAGATCATGGAGCAGATCTTCCTGGAAACTAAGCTAAGGCACATGGAAAATAAGGAGGTGATTGGTGATAGCCAACATGGCTTCACTAAGGGAAGACCATATCTAAAAAATCTAGTGGCCTTCTTATGATGGAGGTACAGCATTGGTGGATAGGGGAAGTGCAGTTAATGTTATCTACCTGGACTTGTGCAAAACATTTGACATGTACCCCATGTCCCCACTGTCTCTAAATTGGAGAGACATGGATTTGATGGATGGACCACTCAGTGGGTAAGGAATTGGCTGGCTGGTCACAGCCAAAGAGTTGTGGCCAACAGCTCAATGTCCAAGTGGAGATCAGTAATGAGTGGTGTTCCTCAGGGGTAAGTATTGGGACCAGTGCTGTTTAACATCTTAGTCAGTGTCATGGACAGTGGAATTAATTGCACCCTTAGCAAGTTTGCCAATGACACCAAGCTGTGTGGTGCAGTCAACACACTGGAGGGAAGGGATGTCATCCAGAGGGACCTTGACAAGCTTGAGAGCAAAGCTCTTGAAGTTCAACAAGGCCAAGTATGAGGTCCTGCATCTAGGCTGGGGTAATCTCAAGCACAAATACAGGCTGGGAGATGAGTAGATTGAGGACAACCCTACTGATAAGGACTTGGGGGTATTGATGGATGAAAGAATACAAACTGGCAATGTGCACTTGCAGCCCAGAAAGCCAACCCATATCCTGGGCTGCATCAGAAGTGTGACCAGCAGGTCAAAGGAGGTGATTCTCCCCCTCTATTCTGCTCTTGTGAGACCTCACCTGGAGTACTGCATTCAGGTCTGGGGCCCCCAATATAAGAAGGACATGGACCTATTAGAGAGAGTCCAGAGGAGGGCTACAAAGATGATCAAAGGGCTGGAGCACCTCTCCTATGAAGGGAGGTTGAGAGAGCTGGGGACGTTCAGTTTAGAGAAGACTCCAGGGAGACTTTATAGCAGCCTTCCAGTACCTAAAGGTGGCCTACAGGAAAACTGGGGAGGGCCTCTTACTCAGGGAGTTTAGTGATAGGACAAGGGATAATGGTTTTAAACTAAAAGAGGGTAGATTTAGATTGGATATTAGGAAGAAATTCTTTACTATGAGTGTGGTGAGGCACCAAAACTGGCTGCCCTGGAAAGCTGTGGATGTCCCATCCCTGGAGCTTCTTAAGGCCAGATTAGATGGGGCTTTGAGCAACCTGGTCTAGTGGAAGGTGACCCTGTCCACGGCAGGGGCATTAGAATTAGGTGATCTTTAAGGTACCTTCCAATCAAAACCATTCTATGCTTCTATATTATATTTGTGATTAATGCAGTATTTCAATGTCTTAATAAAATCTGTGGAAGAGAGTTGACTGATGTGCAAAAGGAATCAAGAGCCTCAAAGTAGAGCACTGAAAGAAATCCTGTGTTGTTTCACTAACTTTTTACTCAAACCTGAAGTCTACCTTATTTTCTTCTCAGTCCTTACCTGAGAAAACCTTGTGCTGAGGTCCCACAGGACGGTATTATTCAATCGCACTACTTCTGCCCAGAAGATACAGAGCTTTGATATGAGAAACTGAAAATACTGAATGCTGATATGTAACTATGTTCTGCTCCTCTGATAAGTACATGTCTATATAAGTAATGAGGGTAGGTTGAATGGAAGCAGGACATTAAAAGGGAATTAAATATCATTAAAGTCATGATGAAAAAATCCAGAAAAGTGTACAATAAATCTTTGTCCACTGTTTCTAGGGGGCCTCCCTAGGAACCATCATGACATTTTTCCTTCTATTTAGCAAAGAGTAGTGAAATGTCTGAGAAGATCTACATCTCCTCCCAACATTTTTGTTTCTCAAAGTATGGACATAGCCTGGAGGAAGGAAATGGGAAAGTTTGTGAACATCTCCAAACATGTCTTTCAAAAAATGTACTCAAGGGATGCACCCATGAGAAGTTATTTTGTTTTTTTCCCATCTGGACCACATACAACCACTTGGAGAAGAGGGTGGGAAGGAGGAGGTCAACGTTCAGCATTCACCCTGCCCATAGCTCTTCCTTTTCAAGCCATAGAGAAGCAAAGTTCTGATCTATTAGTAACTGAATCTGCCTTGGAAAAGGGCATTCATCAAGGGGGCAGTTAGAACATCACCCAAAGCTGCCAGCACACAGCTAACCAGAGTTATGAGACATAAAACTGTCAGAAAAATTGTCTGCAGAAAACTTTCAAAGAGAGACATTTGTATAGCTGATGGTGTGAGTTTGCTAGCGGAACAATTTAGAGGGGAAGAAAGGAATAATGGATTAGTCTTCAGTGACTTGAGGACGTTACCTTGTTTCTACCACAATGGCTCATTAAATCTACCAAGCCAAATGGGTACAGGATGTGGCATTTTACAATCCAGCTCTCATTAATTGGATGGAGGTGGCTTGGGAGCAGCTTAAGAGGTAGGTCATGTTTCAGAGGGTGGATGAGAAATCCAGGATTAATTCTGAGTCTCTGTGGGTCTAAGTCTGTGTACTATATTCGGAAAACTGAACACTGTGTGTTCCCAGCAGCTCTCTCCAAAACTGCAACCCCGTGTAATGTTGCAGTATAGCTTATGGGGTTGTTCACTTACGAAATACCTTGTAAAAGATTACCACAGACCATTCAACAGGCTTAGGGGCTAATCTCTAAAATGATCAGAGAGAGCTCAGCTAATCCCACTGCTTTCTCTATGTTTCAGTGTATTTTAAAGTTTTCTAAAAAACTGCTGTTTTGTTTTTTCTGTGGGTGTAAAAGTAACTTGGGTTTCTTTGACATAAGAATGTGGCCTGGAACTATCACAGCAGGTTTCCAGCAGCACTGCTATGTGGAAAGGGAAAAATGGAAAACACAGAGATAAACAGTAGTGACTGAGTGACATAGGTGGAATCTGGGATAAGTCCTGGTGCTCTGTTTCCTGTTGGCTGGCTCTTTGTCTCCCTAGGCACCAACCCTATAGAAAATAGAGGGTTCAAAGGTTTGGGAGGAATTCAGGTCATTTGAATATGGCTGTATTCATAAACAGTCAAGAACCTTTCATCCAGAATAATATCGGTTGTCTTTATAGTCAGCAGCTCAGACACAAAGGCTGTTAGTTTTCACAGGGAACACACGATGACATTTGATATAGTTCAGGAGGAGGTTTTATATCAACAGCAGTTTGGGATGGTCAAGTTATTTATACATTAGCTTTACCACTCAGCAGGAAAACTATCTTCCTAAACTTAGGCTGGAAATCTGTACACATACATGCAGCACCCATTTAGAGGAAATATGACATGATATGAAATAAGTTATTTCAATTGATTTAGAAACACTTAGAAGAGTTTTAAAAAGCATTCTTGTAAGAACCATGTGCCTCATCCTACTCAATTCCTTACTTCTTCCATAATGAGAAAGAGGTTTATTAAACTCTGAATGTAAAGAAAATTAATGATACATATAGATCTTTTCATTAAAATAGTAATTTCTAGCACAGCAGTGCACTGATTTTAAAAACTATGTTTGTGAACTTGCAGAGATAGAAATAAGTTGGATTGCAGCAATCAGCTTTTTTTGTTGTTGTTTAAACTTTTCATTTAACATGAAATCGTAGTTTTCCTTTAAGGAAAAGAAGTCTGGTCAGAGAAGGAAGTTTACATGTATATCCCCAAACTGGATTCTTTTTCCCAAGAAAATAATCAGTTTCTAACCCTTAGGAGTCTCAAATGAGACAGCTCCTAACCCTGCCTCTGGAACTAGCACATGTAAAGCTTTTGTCAAGTTGGATCTGTCTACAAAGTTGGCATGCTCTGAGTGGGCTCATGGGCAAGATTATCTCCAAGTATCCTTTCCAACATAAATTCATTCTCTGTTTCACAGTTAAGTTTTAGAGAGGGCATCACTCGTTAAGTGATAAGACATTAATGGGTACCTGGCTGGTTGTCTCAAAATACAAGTGCAATTCCTTGAAGCTGTTCAGACACTGGAAATACACCTGTACAGACAGCTTAGTGAGCTGAAGTCAGATGACAATTTAAAAGGATCAACATAATTTACTTTACAGTTTTCATGACTGTTCAGCTTAATGATTTACACACCATGTAAACAAAAACTTAACTTAAATGGGATTAAATTTGCTTAAGGGTGACATCTGCTAAATGTAAACCATAAAATGAAGATACATGTTCTTCAGTTGTACTAAAAGACTGTTTGTCTTTTGCTACAGACTTATTGACACGAAAAGAGAGATTAGTCACCTCCCAGTCATAAAAAATGGGATTAAGAAACTCTGAAAAATATTCAGACTGATTTAGGCTTGCAGGTTAAGTGTGCATAGTGTTCATGCCTGAGTTTACAGTGTTACCTGAAGTTATAGCTATTTTATACCTCATATTTCCTTGTCTTTAAGTCTGGTGCCAAATGTTTATTTGTTTATAAAAACAAACCTGTGGAAGTGAAAGCGAGGGACAGGAAGAGAAGGGAAGGCAAGAATGCTTCCTTGTTTCCCTCTGCAGTGTGAGAATATGTAGAGAAGATATTTGTGTTGAGAGGAAAAGCTGATGCAGGGCTGGGAGAAAAAGAATTTATTATAAGGCAGAAGGAGTCCAGCAGATCTTCCCAGCAGCTCCCCAAAGGGACATTTTCTAGAAGCTGGAGAAAGCTTATCTGGTCCACTGGGCCAGGGCCTCTGGGCAGCAGTCTGGTAGCTGCATCCTGCCAGCCCTTGCTCTGAGAAGTCCTCTCCACAAGTCCCTTTAGCATCAACAAAGCTTTGAAACAAAATTCCTGGTTTTTACTCTAACTGAAGAGGACCATGGGGCCCTTCCCTCCTTCCTTCCACTGGAAATAAAACAGCCATTCAGTAGAGTAAACAGCCCTAAGTACATGTTTCAAACAACTCTGGCTCATAGTTTCTGGGAGGGAAAGAAACTCCAGTCAAGATACCATTTAACCTATCAGGAGGCACTGAAGAGTCAGGAGATAGCAAGGTCACCTCTTCCATTCACTGCTGTGTTTTTTTTTCCACTCTTATTACTGAGCCTGGCCTCAGCACCCAGGTTTGAGCCATCCCTCAGCACAGATATGATAACTTTGATAAGACTCATGTGTTATTTCCCTCACTGCTGAGAAGAAATCCCGAATTTGCTACAGGCAGAACCTATGTCCCCAGAGGAATATCTCCTGTCTGTGTTTGTGTGCTCAGTCACAATCATCTCCATAAGAGGCGGCATTTCCCTTGCAAAGCAGTACTCCAAACACTCACTGTAGTGGAAGTGCACCCTCCCTTAGTAATAACTGCACATTTCTTTCCCATTTGGGCAGCACTTCTATCAGCAGTTAACTGTTGGACCTGCAGCTCAGGTGACCATGGTCTTTAGCTAGAGAATGTGGGGAGGGATTCAGATTCCTGTGCTAATGTTGCCAGCAAGCATGCATGCATGGTGGAGGAGAGTAGAGAAAAATAGTTAAATATGTTTTTAGGAATAGTTGCTTTAAATCAGTATGACCTGGGGCTTAAGGTGAGTTCATTTTATTTTGTACAGTCTAAGGATGCATTTCAAACAAAAAATAGATAAGAGATTGCAGTTTTGAATACACTGCAGCTGACAAAAAGCCATTTGCATCTTTCGCACAAAGAAAAAAAGGACTCTTGTTAGAAGAATCTTTTTAAATTCTGAATAACAGAGTTCTGGTAGAAAGGAAGAAGGGAAAAGTTCTAAGAGAACTTTATGAAAACAGAAAAAAAATACAGGTTTATAGAAACAGATCCAAAAAAAAAAAAAAAAGCATCTATAAATACAGCATCAAGAAAGAAAAAAAATGAAGCAGAATTAAATGTGAATGGGAGTGGGAGTTTGAAAGCTAAAAAGTGTAGTATGCTGGACATAAGCAGGATATAGCTCCAGAAATATGTTTGAAATGAGAATGTAGGTTAGAAACTAGCATTAAACAGTAAGAGTAAAAAGACAATGTGAGGTCAGGCAGGAGCCAAACAATGCCTTACCAGTCACATAAAATTAAGGAGCAGCTGTAGTCATAGGCAACTGAGTCTGTAATTATAAAGGCTTTCAAAACAAGAAGGCCTTGCAGGACTCAGACAGGGTTTCTGTAGGGAAAGTGGCAAGAACAGAAAAATGTTCCCTTGGGAAGGAAAAATTTGCAAAGAAGCTGCGCATCTCTCACTATTTCAATAAATAATAGGAAATCCTCAGGAGATAACAATGCAGCTCTCTTTGCCAGAAATCATGCAATCTCATCTATTGGATGCATCATGTATCATGCATCTCATATGGAGAAACAGGACTGCCAGACAGCTTTCACCCATCACAGACACATCCTCTCTGAAAGAAGGTTTAACCAAAAAAAAGTTAAACATTTAACTTGTGCATTTTTTTTAATCTATAAGAACTGTCACAAATAAATAGATGTACTAAGTAACGAAATCATTAAACTTTGTGATGGTTAAATAAGAAACGTAGTCTGCAGAAAAAAATCCCTTCCCATACTGTTAATCTAACCTCTGGAGAAGAATATCATCAAACAGAAATATATATATATGTTTGGTAGCCAACATAGAGTTTGTGTGGGCAGCCAGTGATGAGCCTGATGTCCATGAGGACTAAAGTAATGATAAACATCTCCTTTCAGGGAGAAAGAATATGATTTAAGATTGTAATGAATATATTATTTGCTCTGTAAGTTAAGCTCTGTATTGTGCTACAAGGTTTTTTTGTAAGTGGAAAAATTGTCAAGACTGGAGCTTGAAAATGCTCTCAGGCTTGGCACTTGAGAATGCCGTTAATGGTATTAAAGAAAAAAATTCTTGAAAAGATAAATATTTCTTACAGTTCTTACATATTTCCCTGCATCTGTTCCCTACCTATATATATATATATATATGTATGTATGTATGTAAGTATTGTTTTGGACTTCTTAAAATAAAGTTAGTGTCTCTGTCTTCCTTAACATGTGCTGTTAAACATATCTGAAAGGTGGCTAAAATAGAGACTTAGATATTTCATCAGAAAATGCAACTAAATGAGACCTTCCCCAGAGCTTGTAGACTTATCTTCAAAAACATGAAAATCAAAATATTTGAGCCAAAAACTTAGAAAACTAAACCAAAGTATCTTATATTGGACTAGTTGAAGAAAAAAAAATCAGGTAGGGGAAGCGAATATGAATATGAAGCGAGATGCTTCTTCACTAAATAAAAGCATTTTTCCTGGCGTGGGGAAAATGGAATTGGAATTGCAGTTAACTGGATCTGTTTTTCAGCTGCATCATGTTCCCACATGGAAGGAACTAAGTACATCTCACAATAATCTTTAATCAGCTTCCTGTTATTACTGTGCAATTAGGGATATGTATCTATTGTTCATTATGATGCTATGCAATGTGGGAAACTGTATTTGTCAAACAGAAAGGCAGCATGCATGACAAGTTCCATGAACCATTGCTGACATGAAACATCTCAATTCATAAATGTCAGAACAATAGTTTTATATCACAAGCGTCAAAATACATACTTGAGACTGTTCCAAGCAACAAAATAGTGGTTTATAGCTTGAAGACAGCAGAAGAAGAATTTCAACAAAAATGTTTTTGCTTTTTCTTAAAACAAAAGCAAAAAGACAGCAACTTATTCAGTATTGTAATTTTCTAAAAACTTTGTAAGAAAATATATATATTTTTTTTTCATATGTGTGTACCAATCAGACCTAATAGAAATTCTTTTTTTTTTGAACTGATCCAAAGTATTTAATTTAATTATTTGGTATCTCCCCAGAATATTTCAGTTTTTTTGTTCTTGTTGCTGTTTTTTGCTTTTTGTTTTTGTTTTTGTTTTTTCCATAAATCCTTCCTTCTCTATAACCTCTGCAAATACTCTCAAGGCTTCTGTGAGAAGATGCTGAACAATTTGTAAAACTGCAGTGGCATTGATGTTTCAACTTTTTTGGTTACTTAAAAAAAAAAAAAAAAAAAAAAAAAAAACTGTACATAGCATATAGCTTTTTAAGATTCCAGAAAGGTTAACTACTTCATTCAGAAATGTATGAACTGCTGAACTGCTGAGGTCATCTTAGGGGATGATTAGGAGTCTGAAACATCTGTCATATGAGAAAAGGCTGAGAGAACTGTGCCTGTTTAGCTTGGAGAAGAGAAGGCTGAGAGAGAAGCTTATCAATGCATATAAATATCTGAAGGAAGGGTGTCAAGAGCATGGGGCTGGACTCTTTTCAGTGGTGCCCAGCAACAAGACAAGAAGCAATGGGCACAAACTGAAATGCAAGAAGTTCCAGATGAATATGAGAAAACACTTTACTGTAAGGGTGACAGGGCACTGGAACAGGTTGCCCAGAGAGGCTGTGGAGTCTCCTTCTCTGGAGATATTCAAAACCTGCCTGGACGTGATTCTGTACAATGTGCTCTAGGTGATCCTGCTTGGCAGGGCGATCTCCAGAAGTCCCTTCCAACCTCAGCCATTCTGTGATTCTGTGATTCTATGATCTTCATATCACTAAGTTCTGGGTATTTTGTTGTGCACTGGTGTTGATGGGCTTTGAGATACTTATGCTGCTCTTAAGACTATCCATTCCATTCATTGTAAGAGAATGAACTATAATTAATCCAGCAGGTAACAATGTATTCTTTTCATTTTCAGATGCAGTGTAGTGCAGGCAACAGGAAGGAGGGAGGTGATTTTCCCCCGCTACTCTGCCCTCGTGAGGCCCCACCTGGAGAACTGTGTCCAAGTTTGGGGCCCCCAGCACAAGAAAGATGTGGACCTATTAGAGCAAGTCCAGAGGAGGGCTACAAAGATCATCAGAGGACTGGAGTACCTCTCCTATGAAGAAAGGCAGAGAGAGCTGGGTATGTTCAGCCTGGAGAAGAGAAGGCTCAAGGAAGGCCTCATTGCGACCTTTCAATACTTAAAAGGGTCTTACAGAAAAGATGTAGAAGAACTCTCTACTCAGGTAGAAAATGATAAGACAAGGGGGAATGGTCTTAAACTAAAGAGGATAGATTTAGACTAGACATTAGAAGGAAATTCTTCACTGTAGGGGTAGTGAGGCACTGGAACAGGTTGCCCAGAGGAGCTGTGGATGCCCCATCCCTGGAGGTGTTCAAGGCCAGGCTCGATGGGGCCTTGGCCAGCGTGATCTAGTGGGTGGCATCCCTGCCTATGGTGGGGGGGTTGGAACTAGATGATCTTTAAGGTCCCTTCCAACCTGAGCCATTCTATGATTCTATGAAAACAAACTCAGAACCAATAAATTTGGTTCTTCCAGTGTCATATTTAATGATGCCGGACAGATTATTTAACCTGTTTAGGTCTCAATTTCACCCTCTATGAGAAAAATGAAAATTAGTAGTTTTCTTCCCTTCTGTTTGACTTCATTAGTGAAAAGATGTTGGATAACAGCAAGTGTTATCATTTCTGTTACTTTGCCTTTTCCATTTGAAACAAAACCAGCAGCCCATTCTGTATTGATTCAAAATGTTTCATTTACTAATGAGATGACATAAAAAACAGCAGCTAATCTGGTTCTCATAATCTTTGGGGATATCTGGGTTGTTCAAGAAAACTTTCCTCAAATTAACTGAACTTCCTGGGGCTTCTGAACACTAGTGACCACTTCACAAGAACATAAAAGAGTAACTCCAGCAGTTCTGGCAAATTCTGAGATCACTGACATGAAACTTAATTATGAACAACTGAATACTGAGGTTGTGTTTTTTTCCCCACAAAACTATGGAAAAGTTGCCTTCTGCATTTCTGCGAAACGGGCGGAAAAACTCCTGTGATAGACACATGGTTTGCTCTCGTTAATCAGCCCTGTCCATGGTGCTGACTTTCTTCGTAACAAGATTATTAGGAATTAAAATCTCATTAGGTGGAGGTAAGGATCTTTACATTAATGCAAACATGACTAAACAATTTGGGATCTTTAATAGCTTGAGGGATCTAGAAATTTTCAGTTTTTTTCAAGTTGAGTTTTGGTGAGCAGATTTCTATCCATTATTTAATAGTAGAGAGCAATGAGGATATTATACTCAGCTAAGCATGGCAGAGTGAGTTTTATTAAAAAAAAAAAAAAATCTGGCTTATTAGTGGCTCTTCCTAACTGCAGCTGGCATGGGATTAGTTGCAAGAGCAGAGGGAAACACTGAACTTGCACATTTTTGATACAGGAAGTCATTAGCATTTTATCTATTTAGAATTGCAGGAGGACATTCCTTTGGTGCGAAGGTGAATTTGAATTAAGCTAGGCATGAGATTAAATCAACTGGCTCATGAAGTGCTATGGGAACTTGAAAGGAAAATCAAATGGCTCTCTCCCAGTTCATAACTCATCTAAAATTCAGTACAGCCAGCAGCACAATGATTATTTCCTGTTTTATTTGCTCTAAGGAGAGTCTATCCTCAACTACTTCCTGCAGCTGCCAATTCTCCTTTGGATATACTGATTTAAGTAGTAATATGGAACTATTTTATCTTTAAAAAGATGGTAGGACATACAGCTGTGAAAATGTGACAACCATTCCCCACTCACCCCCACCCCCCGTATTTATTTCCATGGACATATCAAGAAGAAAAAAATCTTTCTTTTTTCCTCAAGGAAAAAGTTTTTTTTTTACTTTTTTTTTTTTTTTTAGCTAGACAGAAAGCCAGATACCTTACCTGCCTGCTTTCGTGATAATCATCTCTGTCCCAATGTCATGAAATCTTTTCCACAGGTCAGCACACTGCAGTTCTACCTGGATCTCTTCCATGGATGAAGATGGAGGAGGCTGAGGACCTGTTCCACCAGATGTAAGGTCAGAATGGGAGCCAAATGAACAGGATGTCCTTTCTGCCAACACCTCTGTGTCTGACCCAGTGCTCTGCTCTGAGTCTGTAAAATAAACATACCAGGTGAGACACTGATTCTACCTACTGTGAGTAGAAAAGGGAGGGAAGAGGAAAGCCAGTAAAGGAAGTGCTAAAGAATGGTACAATTGGCTTTGGTACATATATAAACTACATATATATATAGTTTGTTGTGATTTATGAGCTGATTTTTGTCTTTGGGTTTCCAACATGACATCTGGCATTTTTATAAAGTTTTTAGAAACAGCTGAAAAAAGACCCTCAACATAAAATATAAATAGTAACAAACACCATCACAATGCCAGGAATGGAGCACAAAATATAGATGAAAAAAAAAAAAAAAAAAGAACTGAAAAAAATAATAATTCAACCCATAGTTTTAATCCAAGATTAAATTGTCTCACTGGAAAACTACATTCCATTTAATTGAACATCCTCCCACACTACTATTGAAGAATTGGTTATGTTTAAATATTTTTCCCTTTTTAATACTCTTGTCATCAAAAATAATGAACATTTTCTATTTTGCTATTTGGCAATACCATTTTGGAAATCTATTTTATTTGCTTTTATAATTTTTTTTGGAACAATGACATTTCCTGGGAAAATAACCATGCAGCATTTGGTGAGGAAAATGCTCTAGGCTATTGAAGGACAAAAAGGAAAGATAGTAAACATATGTAATATGTTACCAAGGAAAGTAATTGAAGCAAACCATATAAAAGACCACATGAGACAACCACCTCCCTTTATGGGAGAGAAGAAGAGAAAAGCTTGCTTAAAAAATAAGCAAACAAAAAAAAAAAACGAGGTCGGACTAGTGTAAAAGCACAGGCATGTTGAGCCAGGTAGCCATTTCTTTGCCAAAATCTCTCAGATATATATTTTAGATAGGTATGGTATATATATAAATATATATATATATATGGCCCTAGATCTCATATGATAGGGCTACGGTGGAATTTTGCAAATAGTAGTGTTACTTTGCAACAGGGTGCACACCTGAATTACATCATTATTCACAATACATTCTGCAAAGCAATGCGCTTACATTTGGAATTTGAGTTTTAACAAATTGGCACCAGTATTGATGATTGACAGAGCAATAAAATGGTGTGAAGTGCTCAGTCAAATGGATCAAGAAGAGCTCTGTAGCTTTCAAAAATAGAAACAATGCCGCAGAGTGTCCTCATTGATCACCTAAACACAAGCATCACAATGAATGAGCAGAACAGCTATCATATAGAAACTTAGGGAGATAAAAAGTAACAATCTATGTTACAAATGTGGTGAAATCACCCTGGCTAAAATTTCTTCCATATCAAACAAGTGCCAGAGACTGTCCAGTAACCCTGAGGTCATGCAGGTTGGGTCTCAGATTTACAGAGTTTCTGAGAGACAGTATCTCCTGGAGCAGCTTGCACACCAGTGAAGAGTGCCACAGTTAAGAAGCTGGTGAAGATGAACCCCTGCAGAACCCCAAGCCCCAACTCCTGCCATGTAGAAATGTTTTTGGAAAATTTGTACTGCTGCAATGGCATGGACATAAACTGTTTGGCTGAAGATATTTGAGAAACTTACAGCCCCGAGTACCACCAGGAAGCCTTTATCCTCTAGAGAATCCTAGGAGAATATGACACTGGATAATGGACTTCCTTGAAGGATACTTTCAGTAAACTTTGACAAGAAGTTTCTGCACGTATAATGTAGAAATTCTATAGGACATTAGAAAGGTTTGGTATGCACCGCTCTCAATCCATTTTTGAATATGTGGTCCTTTATGTCTCCCACTCACATCTAAGATGGGCTGAAGCTGTAAGAAGTCCACCCCTTTAAAAGAGTAGCCAACCAAGAGAGGACTATTACATGGAGACCAGTACTCCATCCAAAACTGATATCAAAGACACAATCTAAGATAAGATAATATGAGATAACCTGCTAGGGTTCTGTGCCCACAAGCTAGAGGATCAATCCAAGATTAAGGAGGCAAAGATATTTGGTGCTTGCATAAGAAGCCCAGTGATGCAGGAGCAAAGTGATACTTACCTGCTTCCTCTAGCTCAAATGATTCCTCCTCAAAGAGTTGGAGGGGATAAGCCTGAGTATGTATCACTGCACTAAGGACATTAGTTTTTGTAGTGATGGTTAATCACTTTATCCTTTAAGAAGAAGCAAGATAATACTTCTCAAATTACTCTAAGACCTTTTTGTATGATTACTCATGAAATGAATCATTAACAATTGTCTTATATCTTCTTTAAGCTCCTAAGAAAGTGAAGGTAAACTACCATGAGGGTCTGAAGAGACTGAACCTAGGGAAAAGCTTCTATTATGGAGTCCTCCTCCTGCAGTGAGGTACCCAACTAAGGGTTTGCATATAGAGAGACTATTTTAGGCTACACCGTCTGTGCTTGGTTCAGGCACTCACAAACTGTGTATGTCCTCTGAAGCAGTATAGTAAATGGCCAACAGATGGCACCTGGCTAGATACTGTACCAGAATCATTTCAGCATTTCCCAGACAGCCTTTCAAAATGGGCATGTGGATGGAGTCTCAGGGATTCCTGAGAATTGAATGGAATTGCATGCTGCAGAAAACTAAACATCACAGACCTAAGTCCCCTCTCACTGACTTTATGCTGATATCACTAAACTGACTTCAGCAGTCTTGGGAGACTTTTCTGACAATGATGGAAGTGAAAGGAGAGGCACATCCTTGAATATGAATTGCCCTGTTGGCACAAGTCAATAACTGCAAAAGGAATTGCCTAATTACCAATATGCCAGTATCTACCCAACTGTGCAGTACCACACAAAGGAGGGGAAAATAAAATAAATAAATAAATAAATAAATAGAAACTTTTGTTGTTGTTGTTCCAAGGTTGATTATTTTCTGCCTTGAAACATGGTCTATAATTACTGCCAGATTAATGCTCAGAACAGAAAGTACCCCTCTTTACTCCAGTTTTGGAAATGACAGAGATGGAATCTCTAGCATTGCTGCTTTTAGTTCAGTCTCAGTAGCTCTGTGGCTCTTAACAGGAGTCTCTATGTAAGTTAGGATTCAAAATTAATGAAGAGACAGGTGGCAACATCTGTAAGTGAGCAACATGCAGAGGGGTGCAGAGTGAACCAATCTCAATGTCTCATACTTTGTGGTGGCTGGAAGCTAGCACAGCTCAAACCACTCTGCTGCACTTGCAATAAAGCAAGACAGGAAGAAGATCTGAGTTTTGTTCTGACAGTCAAACTTGGAGCTTAGTTTTCTTCATGCATCACTTTCGATGGGATGCAACTTCACTAAACTCAAAGCCACTACTTCTACTTTATATTGATGTAAGCAGGGGGGAAATAACAAATAGCTCCTGAAGTTAAAAAATAAAAATAAAAATAAATTTTAAAAAATTGTCTGTGAACTCACTGAGGAACAGGTTGTGGCTGGTACTACATATTGTGTCCAACTGAAGGACAAACAGAAAAAAAACTGAAGAAGCTTTCTATAGCTTTTTCTGGCTCCAAAGGGACAAGATAATATTCCTTGACTTTCCTTAACAAAGTGCCTTGTAAAAAAGCCCATATTCTGAATCCAAAGTCTAGCCATAGGGAAATGCAGAACCAACATGGACTGGTTCCCTTCAGAGTTAGGAGACCTCTTCTGGCTGCTGCCACAGGAATTCTGGTTCTCTGGTGCTGTGTTAGGTTGCAAACTTTGTCACTTTTGGCATATGTTAGGGAAATGGCATTTAAAAGAGTTCCACCGTTTTCTCTTGCTAGGATAGAGTACAGTCCATGAAAAAGGATGCCCCAAAGCCAAGCTCTTCCATTGATTGCAATTAGCAAAAGTGGGAGTAGATGCAGCTGAGGTTTCTAAAGCTACAGTATTACACTGGACTTTCAACTGAAATACTCTCAGGTCTATATGTTCCTTATTGCTTTTATGGGCATCCATGAACTTCCACCTTCTGATCTTACATACCTTTCTCTACCAGCTCCTTCCTCTCACCTGAATGTTCGAAGAAGGACCCTTCCTGCTGCCCCATAGCTGTTGAGGTGAACATCTCCAAGCTCTTGCTGACTGAACAGTTCACATCACTCTACCACTTTCATTTTCCCCTTGTTATACATCTCTTTCAAAAACATCCATCCATTTCCATTCCTGCTGTTTTTTATTTATTTATTTATTTATTTCTGATGTTTCCGTCATTTATTTCTGCTCTTCTGTGGAGTGATATGTAGCCAGAAGAAAACACAGCCATTTTGGTCTGTGTGGAGAACAATCCTCTGATCACAAGGGAATGCCAATGATCAACCCCTCCAGACTATATCACTCTCCCCAGAGGTGATACAGAGTAAAGTTTATAAAATATTGCCCCTTGTTACAGGCATCTTGCTGGACAAACAAGCTGACCAGATGGTTTTGATTGCGGGACTTGGCCTGATCTGTCAAAAAGAGACAGGTTCTAGCAGGCACTATATTTCAAGGAGCTTCAAACTATCTAGTGTGACACTACTAAAAAGTTAGGGGAGAAGACTCATGGATTTTGGAAATGTTCAAAGTAACTTTCTAAGACCTGAAGCATAACTTTCTCTCACTGCCACTGTGCTCAAGGCTGTTCACTTTCTATTGCCCTGTTGGATGGCGTCTTGTTATCTCTTGTTACCTCACTAACCATATATCCATCTGGTGCAGTTTAATAGTGCTGGACCTAGAAGAACAGAAATTTCTTGGCACTTTCAGCAACTTGCAGTCTATCAGCAAGACCCTAGGGTCACTTTCAGAGCCTGTAGGGATACTGTGGCCATTGCTGAGATTATATAGGAACAGCCAGTTCAGATTTTTCTTTCTTAATCCCTTTCCCATTTCTGCTATCTCCAGATCACCCTGGGAACCCTCAGCTCATGATTTCTTTTGTTCCACAAATTCCCAGGCTTCTTTTTGGCAGATAGGAAGGAAAACACCATTCTCAAAAGCATAGTGACTCTAAGGTCAGCATCCCCACTGAGTGTCCCAAGATGATGGCCAATAACCCCAACCAGCTTCCTGCACCAACACTACGTGTCCTGGGATAAAAGCCGTCTTATACAAAGCAGCAAGCTGCTACTGACTGCCTTATTTTTACAGTTCAGCTGCCTAGTATTCCTCATGTGAATTCCCTCTATTTTCATCGGTCTGGTACAAGAGGCAAACTGGTATGTGAGACATTAAAGACATTAATTTTCTAAGCAACTTCATACTTGGATCTTCAGCAGAATTTTCTCTGCAGCTGGAACACAGCAGGGATACTGTGCCCCATATTTAACCACTAAAACAAAAAGAGTTCAGTTTAGTCCTTGACCATATCATGCAACTCGTGCACTCAGCACATATTTTACTGCAAGGTATCAAAGAATGTAAACTACAAGAGTGAGAACAATGACAAAAACTTTATGTACATAAAATACCACCTACCCAGAGAAGCCCAAAAGTCTTATTCTCTTTCTCTGTTTCTCTGTTTCTGTTTCTTTCTCTCTCTCCCTCTCTCTCCCTCTCTCTCCCTCTCGCTCCCTCTCTCTCAGTTCCCCCCCTCCCAAATTTATGTGTAGATATCTGATGTAGATCCTGTCAGATTCCATTAGCATAAAGATTTCTCTTGAGTGGAATGTGGCAGCTGTTACAAGCTGTTAGAGTTGTTTTTTTTTTTCAACTGTTGATTTTAGTTTGCAAGGTTTGTGAACATTCGGTACAACAGGTGGTCCTTCCTTCATCCCTGCAGTCAATTTTCTGGCAACCAGGATCTGCAGACTACAGAGATGGTACAAAATCATGGACATGCAGAGCCAGATAAAACTTGGGGGTTGACACTTTTTTATCTATGAACTCAGCTGAAATATTAGAGAGCTTTGCTCCTGCAGATGCTGCTGCCACCCAACAAACTCAGTAGCATGGGAATCATGCATATAGATGTATGAAATTACTGGGATCTGGATACAAAATGTCACAATCCTATGGAAGTGAAAGTGTAGAAACACTAAGTCTGAACAGTCCAGAAGAGTGGAGGTTGGCCCGGCCATGGTGTGGTGGTTGCTGGTGCAACGACTTCAGATATACAGATGGGTTCTCCTTGATAACTAACACTTGGGTGAAAGCTAAGCAAAGCCCCCAGTAACCTCAAAGTTACACTAGAAGCTGTGCAACAGCAAAGGCAGCAGGAACAGCTGAGGTGAAGCAGGCTGGGGTTCAACAGAACTATTCAGATTAACACGATTGCATTTTACAAAGGTGGTCCAGCAATAATATTTGGTGCAGGCAAATAATTCTAAACACTTTCTGGGTGATTTTAACCATATGCACATGCTGCACTAAGCAAATAACACAAAGATAATTCTGCAAGTGTCCTTACATATTGTCTTATCCCCCTCAATTGTTTTCCAGTCCTTCACCTCCCCTACCATATTAGTTGTGCTTTCTTTGAGCATTAGGCTTGTTATCAACTACATGCAGCTAGAACTTGCAACATTTTTATTAGTGATAATACTAATTTGTTATTACATTATTGATCACAAGTTGAAATGAATTTCAGGATTTACCGGTCTGAGGGCGGTACAAGCATGTCCAAACTGAGAATTTCATTGATGCTAATGCTATATTGCAATCTCAGACAGCCTAACACTGTATTCAAATAATTCATTTCCAGCCTAAGACCCTTTTATGAAACCACAGCAAGACAAAATGGCATTAACATCAGGAAAAAGAAAAAAAAAAGAAAAAAAAAAAAGCACACACACACTAAGTCAAAGCTAGAAGACAGAATTATTTTTTCATTCTATGGATGGGAAACCGTGATATAGATAAATAAAGAAACCTGATGTGGTCAAAAATGAAAACAATTAAAGACAAGCTAGTTCTGAAGTGAAGAGTTCCTCTGGCATTTCGACCCTAAAGGTTTCTTCATCCTTCTAAATCATAATTTTAAAAGGTGTTTTCATAAGATGGCCTGAGCCAGCAAAGCTTGTGAAATATACTCAAGCTGATGTCTCTCCTTACTGAAATAAAGACTGAGTATAAGGCCTGTATGACAGGGAATGATTACATATGTATACGTTTATCTATGGCAAACACTACTAGTAGAAGACTATAAAAGCAAACACAAAGACAAAAAACACAGTGGCTTTGGCTCTAAAAGCAGGTCTTGCACCAACTTGACTTTATGCTGCCAAGAACAGGCCTCTGCCTTGGCTTATTCCAATTAAGACTCAAAAGAGGATACAAGCCCCAACAAAGAAAAAATCACCGTGATTCACTGGTATGCTCTGACTGCTCTACTACACTCCAGCAATGCAAAACAGCTGTAAACTTGGTTTAACCAGCAAGTTAAATTGGGTTTATGGCTTCTCAATATTGGCAAAGAAGTACGAAGCAGCTGGAGTTTACTAGTACACTTAGCCCTCGGGGTTCACCCTCTAAAGTTAATTCTTACTCCAGCCAGGAAAAGGAACATCAGTCACAGTTAAACTTTAAAGTGATTTTTAATCTCACAATCTATTGTTTTGTTTTGCTTTGTTTTGTTTGTATGTTTGTTTTTGTTTTTGTTTTTTAGGATACAGAGATAAATGGGACTTGCATATTTTGCCCACATACAGTTTAGGACCAGGTAGTCAAAAGTCCAGCTCCAGTTTCAAGCTTGATCACCTAAGGATGGAGATGTTGGCTGCTGGGCTCTGAAGTCATCCTTGACAAATATAAATTCTAATTAGGGAAGTGTAAGCTAGGTGACCAAGACTGTTCTGAGTAGTGTCACAGCATAGGATTTCTTTGAATACTTCTCACCCAATCCAAAGAAATTCTCTTAAGAAAACTGCCAACAACTCATCAGTCTGTGCTTTAGACTGTCCATTACAAGCAAAATATCTCATTGAATGGATGTCAAAAAAAGCCTGTTTTATGAACTCTCCTATCTCTGGATTGAGCTATCTTGTTTGCTTAGAAGTATTTCATAAGCATAACCTTTCTCCAGCAAAGGTTTCTGGTAATCATATATCAGGAGAACAAACACCAGTAAGTAACGAAACTTGAACTTGGCATATGTTGTTGTATTATTGTCTTCCAGAGAACAAAAATTAGCTTAGGTATTCAGTATCTCAGACTATCTTTGAAGAAAATGTAATTTGAAATTTCGGTATAGAAGAAACCAAGAGAATCCTAAAAGTCCCTGAGGAGATTCTCTGCAGCTGTCACTCAGTATTTCCTTAGGACAGGAAACAACCAGCACAGCTTCACAGAACATTGCTCAGTACCAAACATTCAGAAAGGCCACTCATAAAATGGAAAGAAAAAAAAAAGTATGCAAAGAAATAAGATTCAGCTAAATCAACAGATAAAATAAAAGAGCATAAAATTCAATAAAATGCAGAAGAGCACAGAGAATGGCAACTGTACAAAATGTAAGAAATACTAGGGAGAAAGTAGGATTATTAAAAGAAGAGGGAGGTGAAACCGATGACAACTTTAATCTGGACAAGATCCTGAACTGTATACACTACAAAGAATTTGTCTGGCCAATGTCCAAGAGTTTGTGTAAAATTAAAGAGTGAAAATGCACTTGAAAGTTAGGGAGAGCTAAAAACATGAGAGACCAGGCATTAGATACATTATATGCTGCGGCCTGTAAACATAGAGTCATTATTCTTATAAATAAAACCGTACAACAAATGTTTAGAGACCAGCCTAAACCAAAATGTTGGCCCTAAATAACCACAAATTGTGCAGGAGTTTGAAACTAGATCCTAGCCCTGTGTCAGGCCCCTCCCTGATGGGAACCAGCACAAGCTCTGGGACAGTCTGTTTCTGGATTCTGTGGCTTGGACTTCTCTCTGCCAGCCAGGAAAAAAAAAAAAAAAAAAAAAAAAAAAAAAGAGAGAAAAAAAAGAGAGGAAGAGAGACTGAGAGAAAATCATTAGTGGGAAAAAAAAAAAAAAAAAAACACAGCTCAGGGCACCATTAGCACACAGAATTAATGCTTCAGAGGTATTGATTCTCTCTGAGACCAATGTGATATTGCCAAGAAATCTAAACTGACTGTGAAGTCCCCAAAGTATCGCCATCTTTTTTGTAGGTATGAATATAGCCCCCCCAAAAAAATGAAGACTAACATTTTAAATATATGCTAGCTGAAGGTATTTTGTGGCCTACAAACCACAGAGAAAGAGATGTTACATATGTTTCCCTATACCATGGTGGTTATCATGACAGCAGTATCAGGGATCCAGCTGGCAACTTCATAATGAGAAATGTCCAACCCTTTCCTGAGTCCTACTGAGCTACTGGCACTGTCATCATACAGCAGTGAGTTCCACAGTGTAATTATGCACAGAAGAAGAGAAAGAGTCCTTTTCCACTTTAAAAATGTATTGCCTTTTTAGTTTGAGTGTCCTTTTGCCCCAGTGTTATAATGAGATAAATACCACTCTATATATTTCTTGTATTGCCTTTCAGGAGGAAATAATTAGGAAACTCCCATGGAAATGGTTTTGCAAAGTGCAGCTCCATTAAGATGAAGTTTTGAGTTTAAATTGTTTGTTTTGTGCACAATCTAGAATTTTCTTTTGGGAAAACTAATTAGCAGACTGGCTCCGTTGAACTGATGTTTGGATTTGTTCCACAAATCATTAAACTCATTTTTTTCATCCACATGCTACTTTATCCAAGCTTTCTTTCAGACCACTGACCCACCCACACACTCCTTTCTGAACCAGACTTGGGAGACTATCTGCCCTAGTGCAATTCTGATTACCCTCTATCTAAACTTCTCAACCATAATCCAATATTTCATTCATAAGGGAGCACTTCCATAGCTCTTAGTATTTTAATTGTTCATTCTCTGAATCCATTCTATTTTTATTACATACACACACACACGGAGACAGGTAAATATGTGTATGGGGTTGGTTCTTAAAAATGCATTTGGCTTTTAAGTTAGTGACCTGCCACTGGCTCACATGGCAGAAATTATAGTATTTTCATTGTACTTTCTGTAGGGATATTTCTTGCAACCTAGCATTCTGTTCACCGTTTTGACCACTTCTGCAGAGTGACCAGATGTTTTCACTAAACTATTCACAATGAGCCTGGGTTATTTTTCACAAGTGATAAACATATTCCTCCTTTCATTTGCTTCACATAGAACTGACTTGCATTCAAACCAGATAATTTTCCTTCTTCTGACTCTGTAGCTGTGTAGGTGGGGTTGAGAGAGAAGTTTTTCCAGAAACACTTAAGTACAGTGCTGACTTTTTAATATCTAGTATTTCAATACCCATCAAGGAACATAAAAATTTCTTTACAAAAGAAAGTGACAAACAGGGAAAGGAATTGGTACCATTTTGTGAGAAACAGAACCACAACAGAGACTGAACAGGTTACAGCACTGCATTATGACAGTATGGTGCACAGATTTTGGCATTACATGTTAGGGCCTTCAATCCAGCCTGTGTTATGAAAGGCAACCTTGTCATATAAAAACAATTTAATTTGAAATCTGAAATACACATGGCAAGACATAAACAGCATTTTCCCTTCAACTATAAACAAGAAGGTATCTCATATCAGTTTGAAACAATTATCTTAGTAACTTAAAAATAATCAGGGATCTTGCAAAAGTGAGCAATGCTTAAGAGGATGACATCATTCAAAAAGAGAGTTAAAGCTGTAAACACTCTCAAGGTCGCAAAAATTGATGCTTCACTTCATGTCTAGCGATTGGTACCAGACAATGATGTTAAGGAACTTCTTAATGGTTAAATTGATGCAGGGATAAGCGGAAAGACAGATATAAGCAGCACATCAACAGCAGCAGTAGTTGGTAGAAGACAGGTAAAGGGATGCCAAAAGTGACCTTGGGGTAAGAGAAGGCAGATGAGTTGACTTCCATACTGTGCAATTTGACCAGTCAAAATAATCCCATGCAATTCTGGGCAGCGCATACAGAGACAATGATTCCATGAGAGCCAAGATGTGGCTCCATTTAGCAACCAAGATGTAAAGAAACCCTGTAGCTAGAGACTGCCCTTTCATGTACAGCAGAGGAAGGAGGCACTGAGTTACATTCCTCCTCAGTCCAACAGAAAGGCAGGAAGAGAAAGGGAGAGGGAACAAATAAACACAGGCCTCATTCCCATGCCCAGCATGCCAGACAGTACTTCTGAGGTGAGCCAAAAGCAAGTGTAATCTGTTCCCCAATAGAGCCACAGTGCAACGAGGTCATGGCTGAGAGAGACTTCAGGCCTGCCTCAGCTCCACTACACCAAGGGCTTGGAGGCAAAGAAGAGAAAGGAAATAAAGTTTCTTGCACTGCTGAAGTAGAAAACAAGATGAAGTTTCATCTCTCCCATCTGAGCACCTTGTGAGGTAGCACAAAACACATCACCCACGCTCAAAGGTTATCGTCTCCCAGTCAAACCTTCGGTGGGCAACTATCCTTCGCAAAACACAGGGGAGAATCAGGATGGAGCACTGCATGGTTTCTGAGTACTTTGCTCATAAAAAAGTGGGGAAAAAAAAACACAAATGTTAAGAACAGAGGCAGAATAAGTTTTAGGAACTAAACATAGTTATTTTCATAGGAAACAATTTAAGGAATTAAATGTCCAAAATAAAGCTGGTTTATAAATGATTGCCATGCATAAATACTAAAGGTAAAGAACACCAAAGGGGCAAAGAAAGACCAAGACTTTTTTTTAAGAGGCTATAATCATATTGGGAGTGTATGCCTACACTGATGCTTCAATTCAGATCAGGAGAATATTTTTGAAGCCAATTTCATGATCATTCCCAGTCACTGCTCTTGAGTTCACATTATGGAGGAGTCTTGGAGCACATGATATTAGGTCCTTCTGGGTGAATCTAAACAAAAAGAGGTCATTCAAAAGTACCCAAAGCATCTAATGCTAATTTGTACCCTGTCCACAAAAACAATTAGAGACAGTATAAATTAACCCTCCTCAAAAGTCATACAGCATGGATATCAGGTCTTGAACACCAAGTATTTCACCCTGCAGATCTGCTCCTCTCTGGCTGCATGGGTTGTTAATACAGACATTACTAGTAACTGAGTTATGTAGAATATCAATATTCTAAAATCCCATAGCTTCCATGTACTTCCATGGGGAAGGAGCAGCACAAAATTGGTGTTTTATCCTGGAGGATAAGTTCATGCAGTCTTTCCTTTTCCTTTAACATCCGTGCTCCTTGGATGTGTATTTGTGGCTTGGCTTTTTGTCTTTTCTTTTACTGTCTTCAACCCAAACTCCTTAAGTCGCATCCTGACATACTCTGCCAACCGCAGTCCCACAAATCAAAACCCCTACATGGAGTCAAACTTACCGATTCCAGGAAGTGCACACTGCTGTACTTTGTTGACTTCCACTGAGCCACCCTGATTTACGCCTGCCGAAGTTATGGTCCCGAGAGTAATAACACCTACACTGCACAGTTGTCCCCCATGTGTATATGCTATTATCCCTACAACAGATGCACTATCATGCATGCACACACATATCCCAACATCTGGCAGTCACAAGCTAGCTGTAATAACTCCATGAACTCCATTCATCTTTACAAAACTCACAAACACTTCATCTATATGTGCATTAAAGAGGTGCATAACCTCTTCCACTTCACTGGAAGAACTATGTGCTCTTAACCTGGCATTCAGAGTCACACATGCAGAAATACAACCAAGCACTTGCACTTAGTCTTGAAGCACACGTTTAATCTTTCTGAATAACATGGTATGAATGGCTCTTGACATAAACACTTCACAGATGTTGCACATAATGTACATATATATATATATATATACCTCCTTATTTCTCAGCCATACTTGTACATGTGCCTACATGACCTTACCTGCTATGAGGCTCACATTTCCACTTTCTGGATAGAAGTCATGTAAGAATAAAACTGATAAAAGGAAATGAAGAATCAGTTGCAAACATCCAGATGCAAATTAACTTAAAAACATCCCACTGCTTAACACTAAAACTGGTACTTTCATTATTCAGCATTTCTGGATGTTGGAAATTTCCAATCTGTTTTACTTTGCATCTCTCATCCAAATCTAACCTAAATGATATATTTAGGGAGAATGTGGGCAAAAACTTCTGATAGTTTGGGTTAGTATTTTATTAAAAATACTTTAATTCAGAATACCTTTGCCTGCTTAGATGTCAGTTCTCTGGACTGGAAACAATGGGATGTTCCCCTGTGATGTTTTCAACAAACTCTAAGTTACAGCAAAATAGGCTGGACAGCACACAGTCTGGAAGCAATGAAATTGTGAAGGTCTCAGGTTTGCCCAATTTCCCCACCACCAATGTCAATGCATAATAACCTACTGGCTTCTGTGACCTCAGATAATATCCTTTATGGATGTCACAAACAGGGATAGTAATTTTCTGTGTGTATGAACACCCACACAATTTCAACCATGCAGAACCAAACTGTTTCAGAACCCATTCTTTTAAAACCTTTAAAAGCATGTACTACACTTCAAAAATTATATGCATATTTTGAGTTTATTGAGTTTTTTCCCAACCATCTTCTCTCTAAAAAAGTTACTCTTTTTCACAGTGGGAATAGCTGGCTGTATCTTACTGCAGATGAGAAGAAATATAATGCGTTTTACTGATTTTTTTTAAATACTGCTGAGAAAATGAGGATGAAGTTTTCATGTGGAAAGGAAAAATTCAAAATTCTCAAAATGTTTTATCTCAACTACAGATAAGAAAGTAAATATTCCATTTATTTATTTTTTTAGAAGAAAACAACAAGAATTTCTGTCTTCATTAATTTCTACTTTAGCCTTCAAGGCTTGAGTTTAAAGTAATGAAGTTTCCAGGCCTCAAGTCTGCAAAAATCCTTTCCAGCTAAATGAATATACTCCAATATAACAGCAATTTCTCAGTATTCTTGGCATCTTGGAGTATCAGCTCTGAATTATATGATTTGTTCCACATATCTCACTGTGCTCTTAATTATGAAAATTAAGGGTAGGTTTCATGATAATTTCATTAACTATTTCACTAATAAACAGAGATATCCAGATAATGCACTGATTTCACAGTCTTCTTGCACCTTGCAAAATTCCCTGTTTGGCCTCACTCTGTAGTCCAGCATTAGAGCTTGCACACTGAGAAACTTGTCCTGTGCTTAGTTTTCCATCACACACACACAAAAAAAAAAATGTGGCACAAAGAAAACTGAAAGCGTGCAACTGCGTTAAAAACTGCATTAAAAAAAAAAAAAAAAATGAAAATTCAAAATAATTCACAAATTCAAAATAATAAGCCCAGAGATGGAATAATAACCATGGATACTAACACACCAAGAATCCTGATATCGATCAATCCTACGAGTGCTTGTTACCATTTAGCATATTCCTTATGAAAGATCTTAATGAAAAAGGCACAGTTTTCTGATATGCAGATGATCCCTCACATCCTTCCCAGGTGTTGCTGTAGATTTGTCTTATTGGTCAGCTCAAAAGTCTCAGAAGAGGAAAGAGGAAAAGGAGAGTTTTAACTGCCACTGAGGTTTCATTATTAGTGGAGTATAAGTGCACAGGCAGCCAATTACTGCATCTCTTTTCAGGCCTCTAAACATATTATTTCATCACTCAGTTTATTATCTTTGGTGTTCTTGTGCATCCTCCCATGTCCTCCTTATCACTGAAACGCTGTCATCTGTGTCTCAAAAGTTCCTTTTAGCCCTTTCTCCCCTAAAGCACACAGTAGTTGAAGAGAAGCAGTAAACTACAATAAGAGATCCATCAGTTCTCATGGAGAAGAGAGAAGGAAAACACAGTCTCAAAACAATGTACTTTCCTCCCCAACTCATCACCTTCTCTTCAATCATACTTCCACCACCTTCTTCTTGTGTGGTAAGATTTGATGTGAAAAGCAGCCCAAGCTTGTCTCTAATGCTGCTGAGCTTGACCATGTGGCTACAGGAGGAGGTAGCAATTTCCTTTCCTAGTGCAGTCACGAAGCCCCACAGTGATGCTTCAAAGCAAATCTGTGATCCACCCCTTCCAGCCTGGAGCCCAGCGGGGTCTGAGAAGCAGCTGGGCTGCTCTTCAGTGAAATGCATTATGGAAAGCAGGGAAAGAGAGGGAGGGAGTGGAGGAAAACAAGGGTAAAACAGAAGTTAAACAAATGTACAGAGTAAGAAAGGAGAAGGAAGAGGCTGGGGTTAGGATAGTTTATTGGAATTGGCTTGTTGACACTGAATGATGTAAAGCTTAAAGAAAGGATAGTTCAGAAACCATTGCAACCCTGTACCTTACACCTTTTTCACAACCAGGCTAATGCCCTTAATGTGATACAATTCTTTTTTTCCCCTTTCTATGGTGCTTATCAGACAGTCTTGCTTTTTATTGCTGGCTGCAGGTCTGACTTGTTCAAGCAGATCAGATCATTTGCTGCTGTGTGTGTCAGGTAAGAAGGGGCCTTGCAACCCATCTCAGCAGCTGGCTTGCCTACTTCCATTTCATGTCAGAGGAACATAAGAACAAAATAGTGAAATGTGGGGTTATTTCAAGAGGTTTCCCTTTGTTGTAGGAAGTACCCAGATCCTGGCTGGTGGGTCTGTTCTTTGTTTAAATCTTACAGTGTTTAGGTGTAAAGAAGACAGTACTAAAAAGCCTTTTGCCCGTCTGCAAACTCCCTCTTTACCCAGCTCTGAGCAGTCAGGATATCGCAATGCTTCTCACTAGCAACATGGTGCAATGTAGATAGGTTCTACTGGGGCATGGAGGAAGCAAAAGCAAAAAGAAGCAACAACAACAAACAACAGAAATAACAAAAAAAAAAAAAAAAAAAACAAATAAAATAAATGTGGCTGGCTGAAATTAGATGGTTATTTTCATGGCTGCATCTCAAGGTGTCTTTGCAAAATGGCAGTTTTGCAGCCACAGGTATCTTTTTGCTGCTAAAACAAGTCAGGATATTTAGAGAAAGGTAAACTAATGCACTTTGTCTACCTCCTACTTGGAAAGTCGGCGCAAGGAGTTTCCCTTAGAATGCAGCAAAACAAATACAATGTTACATCCCTTCTCTGTATGATTTCCTCTGCAACTGGGGCAAAAGCCATGCAACACTATTACAGCAAGTATTTTACACAAAGATAGCTTAACTTCCTTTTATGTGTCTTATTGTAACGATGTGCTTTTCTTGCAGGGAAGACAGAGCTGGAGAATAACGGACTCCACTGGTTACTGCGTGGGAGGAATCGAGAAAGTCACATTCATGAGACATACTTTGTGTAATAGCTCTGGTGTTTCTAAATCGAGAGGCATCACCAGATGGCCATGGCCATGGAGGCTTTTGTATTACTTAGGTAGCAAGCATGATGAAGGTTTTTGTCTGTTTGTTTTTGTTGTTCTTGTTTGGTTTGGTTTAGTTGGTTGTTTTGTTTTGTTTTGTTTTGTTTTCTTGAGTAAAGGACACCTTATACTGAATGGAAATCACAAAAATTCGGTAAGAACCTTCCACGCAGAGAAGTCCCTCAGAGCATAAAGCAAGTGTCCTGTGCAGTATATTGCTAGAGCAAACTGAGGTGCCCTTCCCATTTCCATCCGACCCTCCACCCCTGCATTCACCTACCCTCACACCCTCAAAAATTGCACAGCCCAGGTCTCTTCTTCCAGCAGCAAGCAGCCATTCTGCACTCTCCTGCCCTGAGGGAGAGGTGGCAGAGCGCTCCCCACTCCTTGACATAGCCAGGAGCACACCTTGTCCCCCTCAATGAAACCTGAGCCACAGTGATGCCCTCCTTTGTGCAAGGCTGACACAAAGAGCTTTCCCACACCCCAGGAAAGACAATGGTCCCCTCTGCAAGTAGCATGGGACACAACACTCCCTCTTCCACTTCATGCTACAGCACATCCCTATACAACCAGCCAGTTATGGCATCATGCTGTTCCCATGGTACCATGCACCTAAACACGTCATGCAGTAATAAAAGCTGTCAGCTGAACATAGAGAAAGAAAAGGAGAATGTATACCAGAGACTGCTACAAGACAGCTGCTCCTGCCATTCAATAAAGGCATTAGTTATTTGCTGGTTTGCAAGGCTCTTCTTCCTTTATGAAACTCATACAAAAACTACAAAGTCCTGCTGAACAGACTTCAGCAAGTCCACACAAAGCTTTGTTCTGAGGACCACCACAAGCTTGCTTCTTACCTCTCTGCCCTGATACCCAGTACGTGTCTCAGTACTATCAAGGATGAACCACAGAGAAACTGACTAAGAAAAGCTATATTGGTATATTAAAAATTCACCCTAAGAATTTGCTCACTGAAACTTTTCAGTGGCATAGTTTACATTGCCTACCTCATGAAATTATCATGTGAACAGCTTTCTGTAGGCTTCGCATCTGTTGTGGAGCAATTTTGGCCCTGGTAGGAGCTCCTATATGAGTGTCTACTTGGAACCAGGCAACTGAGAAGCACACAGAAAGAAAGCATCTCCACTTCAGAGGACAAGACTGGCTAACTGCTTTGTGAAATAGGAGGAGAAACAGAAACTCATCAAAGTCCTCATAAAGAGGGACTAGTGTGTATGTAGGAAATGTTACTCCCTTTGAGCTGGGCTTTATACAGATTCTGATGTGCTGATGTAAGACCCTGCAACCCATTAGCTACATTCTAAAGGCCTACTGATGCTAATGTATCTTCAAAACTGAGACTAGATTTCTAGAAAGAATTCAACCAAACCAAAGCTGAGATCTTAACAGCCTACCAAACATGGTCTTCCATTTTTTCTACATAACCGACAGCATCCTCTTCAGGTCTGAATACTGTTTGCCACATCCATAACCTTAAATGGACACTGCACATATGCAAATAAAACACCTAGCACAACATTCACATATTTATGGGGAAAAGAAAGAAGGAAGGAAGGAAGGAAGGAAGGAAGGAAGGAAGGAAGGAAGGAAGGAAGGAAAAGCTAATAATTATTGCATGAATATTACACTTTTCCTTTTTTTAACATAAATATACATTTCTATGAAACTCAGGAGGATGGAAAGAGTAGAAGGGCCTAAAGTCAAAATGTTTATACTTAAACACACTTTTATATAAGTCTTAGGGCAAAATGGATGTGAGAGCATTACGTAAGAAGTATGTTGCTACATTTATATGCATGGACCAATACCACTTTCTGCAATAACCTAAGAGCAAATCTGCTAGTAGAAGATAGTAGGCATCAATTTTTTAGTTTCTATCCGTGGTCTAGTATTTAACGCCAAAATAAGTAAACATAATAATGTCCTATTGAGGTTGCCAGTCAAGAGTTCGAAGGAAGCCTCTAGATGTTTTTTTTTTTTTTTTTTTTAAAAAAAAAAAAAAGCTCAAGTCTACCATCTGAGCTGAAGAATCAGTTGCTTTTTACAATGCCATAAGACTTGAGAAAAGTCATGTGTAAGTCAACTCACAGAGGATAATACACAATGTTAATGGTTATTAGATAAGAAGATAATTAAATGAAAATAAACACTTCATCTGTAATGCTCATTCTAGAAGACTGCATGAAAAAAAGAATAAGACCAAACGTTGCTAAGAGAGACACCTCAATTTATGTCCAACTCCAACAGGGGCCCACTCTGCCTGTGAGATATGTGTTGAGCCGTTACCAGAGGTTACTCATAGCTAGAGGTGTGAGACCCAGGCTCATAAGGAGTGCTGGAGCTTCCTCTGAGTTTCCTGCATAATACATTTCTCTGCAAGGCTCTGAGCAGTATTTTCTCTTTCACTGTTTCTTAAAAAAAACACATACAGTCAGTAACCTTTCTCTGCATTGTGAAACTGATGCTGAATGAGCAAAATCTGTGCCTTTTTTACAATAAATTCATAAGCTTTGTTAGTTTTGGCATTTTGTTTATTACAAAATCATTTTTCCCGGGACCTTACACAGTCTTGCCACAGTTACATTTATTTACAACACCATTGCAAGGATAAGCTTCCATTTGTCACCTGATCCCTTTGCTGCATCACATCTCTTCACTCTACTTCCCTTTTCTATAACACCTTACCAATATGAAAAATATTCACCTCTCAAGGACCTACTCAACCTTTTCTGTCCTCACTCTATATCCACAGAAGCCGTTAAATGGCTCAATGCCAGCATTTATTTCCAGCATGCTATGGGTCTCAGCAAGCACATCTATGCCTATTCTTAAAACACATTTTGCACAGGGGAAGAAACATTTGCACATGCAGGTCATTACTCACCCTTCAGCTCTTCCTTCAGACTTGACTACACCATAAGGACTTGAAACCCATGAGATTAGTTACAGTACTGCTGTGCTCACGACGATCACCTACTGAACTGATCAGTGTCATCAAATGGGGCAAATCCTCTGGCATAACAATACCAGTTGTAATTATATTCTAAAGTTATCTCAGCACAATGCTACACACAGCCATGCTTACACCAGACAACTGTGTCTTTTTTTGGCCTAGTTTGCTTGTCATTTCCATAAACACACATGCATGCAAGCAAGTGTAAGTGTATAAGATCAGCTGGAAAAAAAAAGTAATCATCTCATCTCACCAGCTGACAAGTGACGTGGTGATTCTGGGGTCACACTGCAAAGCACAGGCACCAGGGGGCAGAGCTGAGACCAAGCTTAAAGACTTTACTCTTTATTTTCTGCCTTTCACGCCTGTTTCCCTGTAATAGTCCACTGATGCAAAACCACTATTTTCTCGCAGGAGGCAATTTATTTAAAAGATGAGAATAACTTCCGAGTTGCCTCAAGTAAGTCAGGAGATGCTCCACAGACTTCAGCATCCTTTTGTGGTTTCCCCGCTCTCTCTTTATACAGGACTGCACAGAGGAGCTTGGGAATAGAGCAGTAACTCCAAACACAAAAACCTTACTGCAGTGAATACTTCTTCTGTCCCATTCCCAAACACTGACCCACTGAATGAGTCTTGTAGACTGCCGATGAAAGGACTGTGTACTACTATTTCACACTCAGCAAGAGTGGCACAGCACTCGACTTCAGAGGAACTAGAGTATGTGTACCTCCACCTATAAGATGTTTGTTTAATTGCTATATTCAGCTGCTGGAGTAGAGCAAAGCAGCCTTCATGCCGCTTAGCACCTGACCTACTGTTTTTCTGATTTTGTTATATATCTTTAACAGTATCATTGCTATTTCACACTTTATTTCTTTCACAATTCTTACACTGTCTGTGCACTCCTGGTGATTTACTGCTTGTGATTTCCTCCCATTTATTTATGCACTCAAATACTCCACAGCTTTTTATTTCAAAGGTTTGCAGGGCACTCAAATGAATCTGGCAGAAATGTACAGCTCTTGAGAAGAAATTTCATACAAATCAACCATACAGGCCAACACAGTCTGCCTAAGAATGAACAGAGCTTTCAAACTTTATAGGCAACATGTTTGCCTTGATAGTACAAACCACGAGGAAGCAAAAACCCCTGTAGAAACACAGACTGTTTTAGTGCAGGTTCCAGTAAGTGCTTTAATTTCTGCATACAACTTAGAGCAATTCCACGCAGAATTTGTCACAGAGAAGTATTATATTCTGGCTTCTTCAATGAGCTCAAGCAGTTTCATACTTATTTTAGCCCACCATTGGTTTGAGAGGACTTCCACTAGGGATTCACATTCCCAAGCACAGAAACAGACACATTTACTTCCATGCAGTGACCTTAAACCCCAGTCAGGACTATTTCCTTGTGCCTGTGCCAGGAGTGTCCTGAAGAAGTCCACGCTGAATCACACTTACCAGAATTGCTCAAATCTGGGCCATTCCCTCACAGGGTGCTATGATTAATTCACAGCTGCTACCTCCCAAGTAACAGTAAATCTATTAACATTCACCATTGTCCAGACTGCTTTCCTGTGTAAACTCGAAACCTTCACACAGAAGGCACAGTTAGGCTTGTTGACAACAAGTGGGGACTTGCACAAACCTTCTCAATGCTTGCAGCATCACTATCAGCATTACAGGAGATAGAGCTGCCATATATTCACACAGCAGCTACACCTTGTTAATGCTGGCACCAACTCAATACCTTTTTCAGGTACACATTTTCAGGATGTCCTGCCCTGCACAGGACTCTCCTGGGTGTGAAAACAAGACAAGATCCAAAGGGAAGTGATCTGAAAGCCACAGTTGACAGGAGGAGCCTAGGCAATAGATCCTTCTCCCAGCCTGTGTCCCTTCACACTCTTCCCCAATCTCTTGTAATAGGCAACAGCAAGTGGCAGCTGCTGATGCTGCCTAAGGCTGCAGGCTACCTGAGCACTCAGCAAAGAAACGAGATGGGAAGTTTACTGTCTCTGCTCCTAAAGTCAGAGCATCTAGCAGGGGCCATTACAGGAGAAGCACAGGTGAATTTTAGGTCCAACACAATTACAGTCTCAGTTAAAGTAACCTTCAGACTTCCTAAACTGAATGCTCCACTTTGATATTTAATATCTTAAAAACCTGTTCCTTACAGTCATGCGACTCTCTCCTTAGAGCACTTTTTAAATGAAGCAAACTAAGTATGATAAGGACAATAAGGACAAGGAGAATACAAAGAGAAAAAGGGTGGAAGAAACAAGATGAAAAGGACCTTGGAGGGTATAGCAGATGGAAATAGAATATGTGGTGGTGCTATGGAGAGAAAAGTAATATAAGGAAGGGAAAAAGAAAATAAAAACAAAAAGGCAAAGACATAATTAAAGAAAGGAATAGAGAAAAAGTAAAGCAAAAAGAGAAAATCTGCCCACATGTACACAAAATAATTCAATAACTGCAGACTTGCTAACCAACAAATTGAATCACTGAAAACATTCTCAAGAATTTCCTATGTGGCTTGGAAGCCAAGTTAAACAAGTTAGGAGCCACCTCTCCTGCACAGGGAAGACTACAATACTTTCTATTTACTAAAATTAAGACTTTGACTACAGGTTTCCCTAAGAGATCTGTTGGCTTACACACACATACAAAATAAATAAATAAATAAATAATCTCTTAAGACCTTCCTGAGTCTTGAGGTTTTCAGAGGAAATGGGTAGAAACACAGCAGATTTCACAGAAGAAAGAGGAAAAAGCACAAGAAAAAGAGACTGGAAGAAAGCTACATGTATCAGGGGAAGAAGCCACTAGCAGAATAAAATAGAGTAAAAAGCTCTACAGAAAAACATTACAGAAGCTTAGCTCAAACAAGGAAGAAAAATAAACATAAACACATGAAAATGACCTTAGAAAGACATATAAACATGAAGAAATAACATAAAGGGGGAATAAACTATAGAAGCTCAAATTCAGAAATGACTGACACTGCTAGATGGTTTGAACAGCTTCCCAGAGTTCCCCAAGTATAATTTCTATGCTTTCGTGAGATTCCCACATTGCACAATACATGCAACAACATTAGGGTGGACATAAAGCCACATATGCTGGCTTATGGAGGAAACATATGAAACTCTTCTAATCTCAAATCTTAACCCACCACTGTATTTCCCTGTATACATTTAACTCAGTGTGAAGTAATTCCAGTTCTCTTCTGAATCACAACAGTTACATCTGTCAATTTTGGTGGCATTTTTCCTCATTTGCAGTGATGCTAGAAATTTATAATCATTCTCCATCATGCTGTCTTTTTGCACAGGTCATAGCTCAGTTACAGAGACAGCAGGCCAAAGGAGAATAAGCTCTCCGGTGCAATATCCAGTCTCAAGTTCACAGGCTCTTGCAGAGAACCTACTCAGCCAAAGACAAGACTTCAGCTACTGTCCTGTGGAAGCTCAGGTAGAAGCAGTTATGGATTTATTTGGAACATACACAAAGCAAATGTTCAAGAGAACAGATGACAGCATGAAACCACTGCCATACCATTGGTCTGAAAGTGTTGTATACTGGATGTTGTGCATTCCCCTTCTGCAACCTCTGTGCCCAGAAGAAAAACTATGAGGAGCAATTCAGAAGAGTTTCCTCATGGTCCCTGCATGGGAGCCCACTGGCACCATGCTGGCACCCAGAACTGACCTCTGCTGTGCTGAACATGAACAGGTTGAGGGACTACCAGGAGAAGGCTTGGCTGGGACCCATGGTCCTCAAGCATCTTTCTCTTGAAGAGAAGTCTATAACCATGCTGTCTTACCAGGCTTCACAGTTGCCCCACACACCTTCATGTTGCACCAGCTGGGAACTCTCAGTAGAAGTGTTTAGGAGCATTTGCAAAATGAGATAGTGACTGAAATTTCCAGGATGCATCAAATGATCCCTTTATCCAAGCACCTTCAGCATGGTGCAGAAGCATGCAACCATGAACTGCAGTGGTCTTGCTTACCCCACATAGCTACCCATATAACACAGTACCAAAATAACTTCAGAAGTCCTGCCCTGCCTTTGAGTGGAAAATGTGAGATAAGTATCTGACATCTGGTTTCTTCTTTAGTTTTTCATTAAGCTTGGGGAAGAATTAGGCAGGGATCAGGTGACATTTCTCCTGCAGTCCCTCCTCTTGCTGCCTGGAGAGGAAGGTGGAGATGGACCATGACACAAAGTTCCTGTCATCAAGCAAGACAAGAAGCTGGCTGGTTGTCTGCTGCTCAACCACAAAGACTTGTGCGTGTGTCCATTTGTACCTACAGAAAAGAGTCCTCTGAGATAAGGAGAGCAATGGGGAGGCTGGACATTCCTGAACCCTAATTTGTTAATACACAGTGTCAGCACTTTTCTTGACTCTTTGCTGTTCTGGTCCACACAATAAAGTGACGGTAAAATGAAACTATGATAGAAGGTGGTCAAAAATGCTGATGAAATAGTGTTTCTTCAGAAAATTCAACTTTTTAAAAGAAGAAGCCTGTCATAGAGTTATAATTATTATTCATAATGGAAAATAAGTCAAATTCCCTGTTTCATTTTGATGATTACAGCCCTTCTTGTACTGACATTTGCAAAAAATATCAGTATTATCATGTCCATATATTTTCCTGAAATGTCTTGTGTATTCCCACATAATAAAATATTTTACTCAGTTCTACACACAGTGATGTAGGAAAGACAACAACACTATGGAGTAAGAATAGACACCAGAAACAATCCTGCGGATGGAGGGAAAGGTGAGCAGCTCTTGTTCACTTTCCTCCATAGCATGATTTTGCAGGTACCCTGCTCTGCTGCAGCGAGTCTATGTGGACACACATTGGTTAGTGTGAAATGTCCTGAAAGAACATGACTTCTCTGAAAACCTAACACAAACAAAGGCAGCAAGGGCACTTGTGTTCCCCACTCTTCAATGATTCTTCATTTCAATCCATTACATTTCTCAATTTATCAGCAAAGCAAATCTGGGAAAGTTTTTTTGTTATTGTTTCTCTTGGTATTGGTGGTGGTGGTGGTGGTGTGGTGTTAACCTTGTAATCTGGTCTGGGATTTGAGAACCAAGCTGAGTTCCTTCCACTGAAACGGATTTTATTCTTGCAATTGCAGCAATACTTTTCCTGGTGGGAAAGCAACCTCCCTCACTTCACTCATAACAGAAGCTCTCCTGCAGCAGCAGAAGTAGGAAGCTACAAAAAAAAGTACTTTTTCTTTTTTTTTAAAAGAAACAGAAATTAGTCTAAGAAAAGAAGTGGTTTTCCACAAAATAGAGGTATTTGAACCCAGTGCTCCTCAAATTACAAGAGATTTGTAATTTTAGCACACGTTTATGTTTATTTGTTTGCTTATTTGCAGAGGTACAATTTATAAGCCGCAGCTCTGCCCTCTGACTAAGAATCACTCTGAAATGGCCTTCATGGCATAACCACAGAAGTAAACAACAGTTCAGAAAGTACCAAGTCATTACCCCCAAATTCCTGTAAAAACCTGTATGAAAGCATAATCTTGAGATAAACAGACAGTCCCCTCTGTAAGGGTACACTCATGTAGCCCAAAGTCTGAAGAAAAGTATTTCCTTTGCCGTTAGCAGGAAAAATCAGCATTTCAGTGCCATTCACAGTCATTTCTTCAGAGTTCCCAAAGCAGAGAATCCAGAGAACCCAGCAACTCCTCCTATAGAGCAGGCAGGCACAAGTCAGCCCAAAGACGATTTCCTGTACTGCTGCCTTTTTTTTTTTTGAGTTAGTGAGGGTTTTTTTTTAGCATGAGATAGAACGGAACTGAAAATATCTCATAGCACAAACTCTGCAGCATACTGTGAGTAATTTACAGCTGCCAAAACCTTCTAAATCAAATCCCATGAGGGATTCTGGGATTCTTCTTTCTTCAACCCATGCATGTTAGAAAACAAAAATGGCCAGCAGCCATCCTCCTCCTCTTTCTCTGAGCAGATTCCTGCAGCTGGAGCAATGTCATTAGAAGCAAGGCGTAGTTTAGCAACACAATTTTTCCTTTTTTTTTTTTTTTTTTTTTTCCTTACCAAAGGAAGGGAGAATTTGAGAGGTGAAGTATGTGGTCTAAGTTTTCAGTACTGAACAATATCTTGGCTATACAATTACTTGCAATTGCAATTCATCCAACTGCATGAAAAGGCAGCTCAGACTTAAGTTAGGATTTAATGTCCAACCGGTGTTCTGTCCATACATTATTGGTGATTATGTTCAATTAGAAGAGGGTTTTAATGCAAACAATAAGAAATGTATAAAACACAATACAACTCAAATATGCACATGAAGCATTTCAGGTTATTGCTCCAAAATAACTCACAAGCAGTTTCAGAAAATCTGTGCCTTGATTTATTGATTGAGGAAGTTGTTTCTAAGGAGACTTTTTGCCTGCATTTTTCAATTTTCAGCTTCCAAAGTGAAACCTCAGGACTATGTATGAAGGCTAGTGCATGTATGGTGGGGAGTCCACCTTCCATAAAATTTTGGAGTACATCTGGGTGAAAACCAGGAGAAGAGACAAAATATTGGAAGAATTCCTTTACCATAAAGAAGACAGATACAGCAGATATTAACTAGGCTGACAAAATGCTAGTTTAGGTAGGTTACCAAATGAAAATAGCAAACTAAAGCAGAAAAGCAGCAAAAAGAAACAATGCAATGAAAGGCATCAGGAAGAAAAAATTGATTTCAGAAGGACTTGGTGAACCACAAATGTCATGCTTCATGACTTGAGGGCAAAATTCCCCACCCAGTGCCATCAATGGGCTTGATCAGTGCAAAAGGAGCCCAAGAGGAGACGTGCACAATCCGGCTCTCCGTGGGGTCCTGTGGCAGAGCAGACAAAGGTGGCAAGGAGAACAAACAGGGACTCTGCCAGCAGGGCATCCTCAGATGCTGCTTGCTAGAAAAGGGGCTGTGGGGACTCAGAGGAGAAGCTTCACAGTAGTTCCCAGGGTTTCTTCCCTTCATTTCTCCCCACCCACTGCTCAGGCCAGGTGCTAAATATGGATTTAAGCCTCTGCACACTTCAGTTTCTTTACAGCAGTTATTCCAAATCGCTTGTACTCCTAATTAAAGTTATTTTGTGCATGCTGACAAAAAAAATGTTCTGTTCTGAAAATCTATATGAGCACTATGTTGCACAGCCTGGTTCTGAACTCTTACTTTCCTATTTTTCCAACGTCGTAATGTTTTCCCCAGCTAAAATGTGGTGGGGCAGGCTCTCCCTTGTATTGTTCCTCTTCTGGAGGACAGAAGGATTTCAGCCTCAACTTCTACTCTGCCTTGGAAGACTGGAGCAGTGACTTAGTCCTGCAGAGCAACTTGTGACAGTTAGTTTGCTTACACTTTGTGTTTCCCACAAATGCTGCTGCCAGTGAGAAGATACCCGTCCCTCTTCCACTGCACGTTGTGAATGGACAGTGAGAGATGTTGGCCAAATTTCCGTGGGGAATGAGTCCCATAACCAGGTCCTGTTGTCAGTTCCTCAACAAAAGTCAAACTTGGGTTGGTTTTTGGTTTTTGGTTTTGATTTTTGTTGTTGTTGTTGTTGTTGTTTTGGGAGGATGTTGTTGTTGTTATTGTAGTTGTTTTTGTTTTTGTTTTAAGAAGATTTTCATTGTCTTTGGAATCCCTCAAGCCAAAAGCAATTTTCTTCAGAATTCTTAGTACCACCACCCGCATAGCTTGTGGTAAAAGTTCATATACTTGCAAGGTCCTATTCAGATATTTTCAGTGCATCAGAAAATGAAAAACAATTTAATAGATGAGGAAAAAATTAGCAACATATTAGCTAAAACTGACTTGTAATTTAGATACATCAGCAACTGTTGGTATAGTTAGCACAGAACACATTTCCAGTCCAGGTTTAGTTCTGCTCTGTAATTCACTCTTACATAGTCAACATGACCCAAATTATGCCTTCTTAATGCCTTCCCCATACAGGAATAATTTTGCTCTGCCATCTTCTCAACCCCCTGTTCTCCGTTATATTTTTGGCTACATTATTCTTCATACCCCTCTACATGAAGTGTTTGGTTTTTTTATTATTATTTTTTCACCATGAAAACTTCTGTACATGTTAATTACAGTGATATTCATGCCTCTGATCCTTTATCAGAACAGTAAAATGCACTTTCAAAAGAAGGGCTTTCTGATGAGTGTCTCATTTTATCCTTCTCCCTCCAGCATCAATGCATTCTGAAGAGGTTGTTATCTTGCCTGTATTAGCCCCTCTTTTATCACCAGAAGTTTGTCTGGATGTGATCTGTATTTGAAGAATCCCTTCTTTGGCTTTAGAAAGGATTTATTAGAAACAATCATATAATTAATGTTAATAAAAGAGGCAAAATTAAATTTACAGAGAACTCTCCAACATATGTAAAGAGTATTCTATTTCACTTTACCCTAAATCTACTCCTTATTTTTTAAACCAACCTCAAGAAACCTGATTTAAACTGGAAATATATATGTATATATATATATATATTCATGCTGCTTTAAAACTTATCTTCTTTACAAGAATTCCTCTGCAAGGGACTGTCTACACAGAGACATCAAGGGAAATTATACTGAACTAAATGAAGCTGTTAATTTAAAGGGAATTTGCTAAACTTCATTAAGCCATTTATGGGGCTGAGAATTAAGATGACCCTGATCTGATTTTACTTGCTGTATCTCTAAAGACAATTTACATGATATTTCCATGTAAATTAGTTAATATATTAAAAACTAAAACCAAAAACTGTAACACAAATGCACTGTTTTAACCGTGACTATTTCAAGGAATCCTTAAATCCTGTCACCTGTGGTGGTGATTATATATACTTCCAACTTCTTTCAGCAGATCAGAAGCCCATTTGTCACATGAACTAAATGCATTGGATGGAGGAAGGAGGAAGACAGGTCAAAGAAGACTGCAAGGTGGTAAGCTGCCAAAACAGGTAATTTCATCAACAGCTCATGCCTTGCCGAGGTCACAAGGATCTTTGGAAATGCAACAGCAGGGAGGGATTGCCAAACAGAATCACTAGATGTTCTGATGGTCCCGATGTGGTCAATGAATTCCATAAATTGGGCTACCACTTCTGCAATTCTTTCCTAGTCCCTAGTCCCTTTGGGCATGCATTGTACCTGCATGATTTCTGTACAGAAGGCATCAGACTAGTCCGGCCATGCATCACACTAAATCCACAGCTAGGTTTTTGTGCCTGCTGTCCCACACTCCTGACATTTGGACGTCCAACTTTTTTCCTGATCTTTTTGACATCTTTTGCTTTCTTTACAATGTCTCTTACCACCTTGTGAACATAATCCCTGCATACCAAGTTGTCTCTATATTAACAGTGTATATGGAAAGTGTTGGGCTGTTGTTCAAGTTTCGGGTGTTGGACACATTGGAGTTGGCAGATCTGTGTCTGCCTATGCAGCTTCCCTTCCAGCCTATGTATGTCCACTGTTACTCACTCTGGCAGACTTGGGAACCTTTATAGTTTTCTTGGTAGTATAAGGATTTTCCCTCTTACACTATAGGAGTTATACACTATAGCTGCAATAAGTGGCTATAACGGCTAAGGGCGATGAGAAAAGATCTAGGTTGTGCTGTCATTCATGATTTATGAGGAAATGCAGATGTGTGTTGTGAAAAACTTACATTCTGGATCAGTTTTAGTTTATGCTGTTTTCTAAGGTGAAATGAATGAATATGAGCAGAACATATGCCTATTTCTAAAGCCGGGGGCGGGGGGGAGGAGGGGACGAGTTGAAGTGTGTTTTTAATGAAAGAGAACTGGCAAGTGTTTACTTTTTAAAGAAGCAAAGGAAACAAACTCAGAAAATCTACTCATTTCCCTATATTTTGTTTTTCTGTGCACACATAAATGTATGCAGATTCATATGCAGTGACACCACAAACCTCACTCAAACCAAAGAATGCAAGGGATGCTCTGGTATCACCCATTTCCTTTACTCTAGATCTTGTCTTCTCCTATGTAAAAGGAGAATCAGCAATAGTTACCCCCTGCTGCATCTGCATCTTCCAGAGAAGGGAGACCGCTGTTTCTGGTGTTTAGGACCTGCAAATTGCTTACTGAACCCTCACCTTGCCCATACAATCAGCTGAACCATCTCCTCCAGTTTTGAAAAGTAAAGAAAATTACCCTTGGGCTAAGAGCAAGCACACTGAATTTCAGAATTCACTCAAACATTACAGTAGAAATCATGATGCTACCCTATTTAAGCATTCATATAATACATTTCATACAATTACATACCCACATTTTAAACCACTTCTTGTAGAAGAAACAACTAACTAACTAACTAACTAAAGCTATAGTCCATGTTTTATGCTTTTTTTTTTTTTTTTTTTTTTTTTTTTTTTTTTTACTGCAGAAGTACCTGGGGCTCTCAGTTCAGTCATGATCTCTGCTACAAGCACCAGGAATTTTATTCTTAAAACTTTTCTCCCTCTGTTTGTATTACCAGAAGCTGTTACTAGAACCAAGAATTTACCTTTGCTATCCTATTTGTTATCTTTTCTCTCTACGCTGAGTAGTTGCAATTCTCCAGTATCTATGCTTCTAAAGACTTTTGAATGTCAGAAATATTTTCTGTTGCCCAGAAACTGTTTTTCTGAGTTTGTTTGTTTGTTTTTTTTTCCTTCTGGTGGGGTACTGACCAAAACAAACATGCATCCCCCAGGTGGTTGTCACTTGTAAGCGAACATTCTCCCTATTTCTTCCCTTCCTCTGTCATCTTCCTCTAACACTGACCTTGAAGAACAATGTTTTCCTCCTATAGGTGTATAAATACATGCAGTTATAGTGGTACTCTGTCGCCCAGACACACTTAGACTGAGGCAGGCAGGAACAGCAAACTCAGGAAGAATTCAAACCTACAGAAACCACTTTTGGTTCTGCAAACTGAGCAAACATCGGGATCTCCTCCAGAGCTTGAAGACAGAGACAGCACGCTGCAATACATCGTGGGTGATGTGCACTGCCAGCCCCAGGTCACCAGTGCATGTGCAGGAGCAAAGAATGAAAGCCCTGTGCCCCTATGAATGACAGCAGGATCGAGAGCCCCTGGTCCAGAAGCAGCTGCAATTCTAGTATTACAGAAAACTCTCAGCATGCACCAAAGCTTCCTGATGGCAGGTGTGACTGCTTCCATCCAGATAATCACTTTCATAAAAATAGTTTGCTTGAGGGACAGGGCAGAAGATTAACACTTTTTGTGGTTAATAGTTTAAGGGTCAAATCAAGTTCTCAGGCATGACTGAAATCTGGTTAGAACTGCACAGGTATTTGTATTTAGAAGTGATTCATTCCAATGTCCCAATACAATTTGGGTTTGCACAGAAAAAAACTAAGAGTCCATAGGAACTGATAGCATAAGTGAAGCAATGGGCAAAGGAGGTGATTTTGGCAAGAGTTTTAAATTATCTGAATGAGTCAAGGGTGAATTAGCCAAAACCAGCAAGGAAATCTGCATTAGTAAGTAAGTGTAAAATGTATCAGGGAATTTACAGGCATAACATTCTTCACCAGAAGACAGCAATAAATGCTAGCTGATAGCCTATAAAACTGAGAATGTTGAATTAATAAGATCAACACACTCAGATACACTTATAAATACAAAATAACAATCGCTTATGTCTGGGACTCAGAAGTAAGGCTACATCATTTAAGAATGATGAAGAACATTTATTTTTATTAGCAACAGAGGAGGATGCTAGATAAATTCAGATCGGTCCCCTAGGAATAAGTATTTTCAACTTGGCAGGCTGAGACCACTTGTGCGCAACAATTCTAAATGATTTGGCTGAAGAGATCTCTGGCCTGCTGTGATGGACTTGAATGCATCTTGCAAATGCAGGGGAATGCTAAAAGACTAGAATAGTGTTGGTATTCAGTGAATGGGATGAGAGGAGTGTCTCTGATGATGAGCCTGGTATCACTTCTGGGCAGAAGAATGCTAAAGCTAGTAAGGGGTCCCATTCATAAAACAACCAAAGAATGAAGATATAAATAAAGCTATATCACATGATTTGATGGAACATAAATCTTGTCAAATAGGGCATTCTAAAACAGGCAAATGCAAAATTGTATATTTAGGAACAAAGAATGAAAGCCAAACCTACCAAATGAAGACTGTGTTTCTAAGCAGTGCTGTGTCTGGAAAGAGTTTGGGTTCACAGTGACAAGAAACACACTGTAGACACACAATGCAATACTCTACCAAAACCAAGTAACAATGTTTAAAGTGGGTAAGGGGAAGCTGAGGTAGTTTTAATCCTGAATTCAGTACAGTGTTACTACTTCTGGAATTCTGTATGCAATGCTGTGCACAAATTTTCTAAAGGATGTTTTAAAAATTAATGGGATGGAGAAAAGAAAGAGCAAGATTACTTTAGGTCTGGAGAAAATGTATTAGAGAGAAAGATTCAAGGAGCAATGCCTGCTTCATATACCAAAGGACGACAGGGCGAGTTTATTACAGTGCAGGAATATGCTTACAGAATAAAACATGAAATAGAAGAGAATTATTTCATTTCCTGGAGGCAGGAATGGCAAGAACCAGTGCAGAAAGGTGAAGCCCTTTTCAGAGGGAAAGAAGATATCTGTCCTAACAGCATGGTGATAACTCTTGGAGCCAACTGCTACAGGCTGTGCTGAAATGCCCAGTTTCTGAAGTTTTCAGGTGAAGCCAATGTGCTTTTCTAGAAGACACTCTTTAGCCAAACAAAAATGTGACGAGTAAGATGTTGCAATCTGTGATACACAGAAAGGTAATGAAACAATCTAATGGTCTCTTTGGTCCTTATGCATCTCAACTGCTTCTGTCTCTTATGATTAGGAGCTAGCTACAGAATCACAGAATCGTCTAGGTTGGAAGAGACCTCCAAGATCACCCAGTCCAACCTCTGACCTAACACTAACAAGTCCTCCACTAAACCATATCACTAAGCTCAACATCTAAATGTCTTTTAAAGACCTCTAGGGATGGTGACTCAACCACTTCCCTGGGAAGCCTATTCCAATGCCTAACAACCCTTTCAGTAAAGAAGTTCCTCCTAATATCCAACCTAAAACTCCCCTGGCACAACTTTAGCCCATTCCCCCTCGTCCTGTCACCAGACACGTGGGAGAATAGACCAACCCCTACCTCGCTACAGCCTCCTTTAAGGTACCTGTAGAGAGCGATAAGGTCGCCCCTGAGCCTCCTCTTCTCCAGGCTGAACAATCTCAGCTCCCTCAGCTGCTCCTCATAAGACTTGTTCTCCAGACCCCTCACCAGCCTGGTCGCCCTTCTCTGGACTCTCTCGAGCACCTCGACGTCCTTCTTGTAGCAAGGGGCCCAAAACTGAACACAGTACTCAAGGTGCGGCCTCACCAGAGCCGAGTACAGGGGGACAATCACTTCCCTAGACCTGCTGGCCACGCTGCTTCTTATACAAGCCAGGATGCTGTTGGCCTTCTTGGCCACCTGAGCACACTGCTGGCTCATATTCAGCCAACTATCAACCAATACTCCCAGGTCCTTCTCTGCCAGGCAGCTTTCCAGCCACTCATCTCCCAGCCTGTAGCGCTGCTTGGGGTTGTTGCGCCCCAGGTGCAGGACCCGGCACTTGGCCTTGTTGAACTTCATACAGTTGACCTCAGCCCATCGGTCCAGCCTATCCAGATCCTCCTGCAGAGCCTTCCTACCCTCGAGCAGATTGACACACGCACCTAACTCGGTGTCATCTACAAACTTACTGAGGGTGCACTCAATCCCCTCATCCAGATCATCGATAAAGATATTGAAGAGGACTGGCCCCAGTACTGAGCCCTGGGGGACTCCACTAGTGACCGGCCTCCAACTGGATTTGACTCCATTCACCACAACTCTTTGGGCCCAGCTATCCAGCCAGTTTCTAACCCAACGAAGCGTACGCCAGTCCAAGCCATGAGCAGCCAGTTTTTTGAGGAGAATGTTGTGGGAAACCGTGTCAAAAGCCTTACTGAAGTCAAGGTAGACCATATCCACAGCCTTTCCCTCATCCACTAAGCGTGTCACTTTGTCATAGAAGGAGATCAGGTTCGTCAAGCAGGACCTGCCCTTCATAAACCCATGCTGACTGGGCCTGATCGCCTGGTTGCCCTGTAAGTTCCGCGTGATGACCCTCAAGATAATCTGCTCCATGAGCTTCCCTGGCACTGAGGTCAAACTAATAGGCCTATAGTTCCCCGGGTCTACCCTCCGACCCTTCTTGTAGATGGGCGTCACATTTGCTAGCCGCCAGTCGACTGGGACCTCCCCTGATAGCCAGGACTGCCGATAAATGATGGAAAGCGGCTTGGCCAGCTCCTCCGCCAGTTCTCTCAGTACCCTCGGGTGGATCCCATCTGGCCCCATCGACTTGCGTATATCCAAGTGCTGTAGCAGGTCACCAACCATTTCCTCGCGGATAGTGAGGGCCACATCCTGTTCCCCATCCCCTTCCACCAGCTCAGGGTACTGGGTATCCAGAGAACAACTGGTTTTGCCGCTAAAGACTGAGGCAAAGAAGGCATTAAGCACCTCATCTTTTTCCTCATCCCTTGTAACTAAATTTCCCCCCGCATCCAGTAAAGGATGGAGATTCTCCTTAGTCCTCCTTTCGGTGTTGATGTATTTGTAAAAACATTTTTTGTTATCTTTAACAGCAGTAGCCAGATTGAGCTCCAGATGAGCTTTGGCCCTTCTAATTTTGTCCCTGCACAGCCTCGCAACAGCCTTATAGTCCTCGTGAGTGGCCCACCCTCTTTTCCAAAGATTATAAACCCTCTTTTTTCTCCTAAGCTCGAACCACAACTCTCTGTTCAGCCAGGCCAGTCTTCTTGCGGGGCACCTCCCCTGGTAGGCTCTCTAACCAGCTGCGTCAGGAAGCTATCTTCCACGCTCTCCAGAAACCTCCTAGACTGCTTTCTCTGGGCTGTGTTGTGCTTCCAGGATATGTCTGGGAAGTTGAAGTCCCCCACGAGAACAAGCGCTGACGACTCCTTGGATTTTCATTAAAGTAACAAAGAAAGCCATTAGGGCCAAAGACCATTCTTTATTCCACACTAAGATACTATGAAGCTACAGGCATCTCAGTTCTTTATGAGTCCCTGAGCTCATTGAACCTAGAGGCTTTTGTATTAAAGCATTAAACTAGGAAGAGGCTGTTGGCTTTGGATAACACTGATGACTTCAAGGGAGCTTCTCAGCCTATTTGGGGTGAGGCTTTAACCTTCTTAGTATTAAAAGAAAAAAAAATAAAGAAAGAAAATATTAACTAAAAGTTCAACATGCATTTTTCCTAATGCCATATAATAGCAAATAGAGAAATGGTGGATATTGCTTTGTATTGTAAAGGAATATGTTAACATTGTTTAGTGGTTGAAAACAGTAAAATAAACTAGCTAATCAGAAATAAAATAAAATAAAATAAAAATAAAAATAAAAATAAAATCCTACAAAAACCACTAGGAACCATCAGTATGTTATTCAGCCCACATTTGTTGCCTGCAGCATATCCCTGCTGCTAGTGAAAAAGGTTTGAGGTTCAGTATTAAAGTACATTTTGCACTTGTCCTGGTTTTGGCTGAAACAGAGTTAATTTTCTTCATAGTGGCTGGTATGTTGCCTTGTTCTGGATTTAGAAGAAAAATAATGTTCATAATATAGTAATGCTCTAGTTGTTGCTGAGCAGTGTTCACAATAAGTCAAGGACTTTTCAGCTTCTCCTACTGCCCAGCCAGCGAGGAAGTGCTGGTAGGGGACACAACCAACACAGCTGACCCAAAGTGGCCAAAAGGGATATTCCATACCATGTGGTGTCATGCTGAACAATAAAACTTGGGGGAGTTGGCAGGGGAAGGCAGCCGATGCTCGAGGACTGGCTGGTCATCAGTCAGCAGGTAGTGAACAGTTGCATTGCAAATCACTTGTTTTGTACAAATATATATATATTACTGTTATTATTACTGCTGGTGGTGGTGTTATTATTTTCCCTTCCTTTTCTGTTCAACTAAACTGTTTTTATCTCAACCCATGAGTTTTTACCTTTTTTTCCTGATTCTCTCCCCCATCCCTGTGGGGGAGTGAGTGAATGCATGTGTGGTTCTTAACTGTCTGTCAGGTGAAATCACAACACTTGTGTTCATTTGTATGAAAAATAACAAGTCATTACAGTGAAAGAATGTTATTAAAGCTAGAAAGACAAAAGTAATCTCTGAGTTTCACTACAAAAAAAACAAAACGGGAGGGGTCAGTTATCCAATTGAGATCCTCTGAGCTTCAAAACCAGGAGGAGTTTGGACCAGAAATAAAGCTGAAATAAAACTGAGGGGTAAAGCAGGTTCCTTTGCCTTCAATGCAGATGAAACAAATTCCACAATGCCCTTCACCTTCCCCTGCCAGTGGCATGAATCCAGAGAATCTCTGTTGACAGGAGAGGTGTCAACTGGGAGTGCATGTCTGCACCACATCCTATGCTAAAGACATTTTTTTTAATATATTGATATGAAAAAAAAATGCAGCAAAGCCTGCAAGAGTAATGTAATGATTGCATAAAGTCCTGAATTTGGTTGCGTTGCTATTCTTCTTTGCACCCCAGAGCATTTATTGTTCTAGCTTGTCCTACACTCTCCTCTGTAGGCCCAGATGGAAAGACCAAAGAGAGGTATTTTTCTACTTGTACATTAATTGGGCTTTACATCTTGCAATGTTTATGGCTTTGATGTGACTTTTTAAGCAAAAGCTTACAGTGGGCTTTGCGTGGGCAAATTTGCCACATTCTCCCACTTCATTATTTCATCTAAACCATACTCCAGAAGCTCTGGTTTTAATATCCTATTGCATTTTTTTTAGTTCAGAATCACAGAAAAATCAATGCACGGGAAAACAACACCCTCAAACTATATAGAGTGCCCCTGTTAAATAACCATCCTCAAACTCTCTTGATCAGGTCCGATTTCCTCTTTAAACTCCTTTAAAATCTCTTATGAGCCCTGGATATCTCTGTAGAGCATATCCTGCTTTCAAACATGCTTTCACAACAGATCACAGTTTCAAGAGACTTAATAACAAGCAGCACTTCCCCCGTCTGGGCAGCAGAAATCTCTCTAGCAAGGCAGGGTGCCTTCCTTGCCTTGACTTTCAAAGAGAGAAAAAGCTTTGGGGACATCCAAGGTATTTTGCACTACTAAGTTACCCCGGATGATGAGGCCCCTTCCATCTGTAGGAAATAAAACTCTGAGAGGACACCCTCCTCTTGGCAACGTGCGGAGACACCATCTTGGACCGGGCACACCGCCACTTGGGTAAAGGCAGCGCTTTAAACCATGTCCTTCATTTGATTTGAAAGATACAGCTACAGATGTACAGGCGAACAGCTGCAACTTGTGTAGGCTGTCAGGCAGGACAGCAGACAGCATGCTGGCCAAACCAGCAGAGCTTTTAAAATAATGATTCCCTCCTGACCCTGGTATCTCCCTTTTGCAAGCACCTTCCACTGTAGTGGTCGGTACATTTTGCTAACAAATAATTTCTGCTCACTCTATTTTGCAATTGTGCTAGGACTCCAAAAGGCACAAGATATATGTTTGGAGATCTGGGAGGGTAGTAATAGGGCATTTAAGAGAGAGATGATGGGCAGGAGAAATTCAGAATGATTAGCCTGCAACTAAGTGAATGTTACACAGTATGAAACAAAGGATGCAAGAAAGTAAACCACATATAGTAAGGAGCCTAAAAAGTCATCTGAAGGTTTGTCATCTCTTCCATAAACAAGAATGGATATCTGCTATTATAAAAGGTAGCGTTGAATTGATTATAGAAGTATCAGCTCAACGGAGTAGAATAACATACTTAAAGTATTTTAGAAAAGCAGTGGCTGGAAACCTTGCAGAACAGATGAATCAATTCAAATTATGTCTTTAAACATTAAATGGTTGACCAGCTTCAGGAAAAGAGTTTTATAAGAAAAAAAAAAAAAAAAAGAAAATTATAATAACACTACTGTGCAATTACAAGAACCTCCTTTTCAGATCAATGATGAAAGCTGCTTGAGATGCAGTATGAGAACAGATATCATATTGCTCCTCAGGCCATCAAAAGGAAAAGGAGTGGCAGTTTTATTAGTCAAATATCTTCTTTTCATCCTAAAAGAGTGGTGTTTGAAGATGGCAGATATATTCTGATCAAAGACTTCTGAAGAATAATTGTAAAGAATGAGTACTCCATACCATTCCATCCACAGACAACTTCCTTCCTTCATTCCTTCCTTCCTTCCTTCCTTCCTTCCTTCCTTCCTTCCTTCCTTCCTTCCTTCCTTCCTTCCTTCCGTCCTTCCTTCCTTCCTTCCTTCCTTCCTTCCTTCCTTCCTTCCTTCCTTCCTTCCTTCCTTCCATTTCCCTTCTATTTTTTTTAAGAATATTTAATAAAATTGAAGATAGGACAGACAATTTTAGTTGGTTCATGAATCCAACCCTTGATAGGTCATAGTGATCAGGATTTGCTCAGAAGAAGGTAACAAAGCTAGTCGCCTTGTTAGATGCTGATAATATTGGAAGGTGGTAATGCTCATAGCTCAGGGGATATCAATTCAGTGAGTAAGGGTGTGTGTAACCCCACTTACTATCATCAATCACGTTATACATGTTCCAGCACTGAAGTGTTCCCTGTCACCAAAATCTTGTTAAATAATGTTACCTTGATCTCTCTGGAAGTAGTCGTTAAATATCCTCACTCCTCGTGCTTAGATTTTAAAGACTGAATTTTAAAACAAATTATATTAACTTTAACTGGATACAGCTCTGCTTATAAGCCCGGAAAAGAAATATTTCAGTTATCGAGCAGAAAATATTAAGCCCATTGAAATAAGAAAATTCTGCAGCACACTTATAAAGCAAAGATTAATATTAAAGTTACCAGTAAAAATTTAATAAAGCCAGGAACCAGTGAAGAGGTCCTGATGAATCCCTTTCAGTCTGAGATAAGCAGAAAGGTTCTAAAAATTTTTGTGAAAAAATCTAGATGGATTGGAGGGACTGGATTTCCCACAAATCTGTAAAAGAGAACCAACCTAAAGACAAAGATAAACAAAATGCTATGTAAGGGAAAGATGGTGGACAGGCTTATTTTTTGTAATATGTATTTTGTAAGGTAATACGACAGTTTCTTTAAAAGGGATGGCAAGGGACATTTGGTAACATGTTGAGGAGAGACACTGGGTGATTTGAGACCAAAACAGTTATTGATTACAGGTCAACTCTCCAAAATCCAACAACTTCTAAACCACTTGAAGACCTTCTTTCCCACAGAATCACACAAGAAATACAGAATTCTTGGATAACCCACTTAACAGATGGAAGGGAGTAATATTATTGAAAAAAAGTGGCAGCAGAAACAGATGGATTATGACCAAATACTGTGTCATTAAACCTATTTATCAAGATTGTGCAAAGTAGAGTCCATCTTCCAGAACAAACAAATAAATGAAAATTTTAAAACACAGAGAGCTGCAAAGCTTAGAAATGGTATAGGTTCGACATCTTATCTCTGGGTATAGAAGTGTATTTGATTAAATAGAATGGGAATTTATAGTCAAATAATTAAAACTATGATTTTGAAGATATGTTGAGGATTTGCATTATGCTCGATAAAGATCCTACAGCTTGTCTATTTGTGGATTGGATGTCTTCAAGGGGAAGACAGTTGACCAAAGTCTTGCCAAAAGCTCACAGCTGTTTGCTTTGGCCACAAGGCCACAATCAGAATTCTCAGAATAAAACAACTAGAAGATGGATCAGAGGAAGGACCTGAGATAACTTTTTTTGAAACTTTCTGCACAGGATGCCTCATAAGCAGAATTGTTTGAAACATGCAGGTATAGCTCAGCTTCTATACATAAAATTGTTAGTCAAGATAAAAGAAAAGTGTTTCATTTCTGCATTTCCCCTCCAAAAAAAGCTCAGATACAAAACTATTGGGCATTAAAGGTTCAGTGAGATACCTGTATGGCTCAGGTCTTTTAAAATGTAATGGTATATTAATCTGGTCCAATATGTAAAGTTTAAAATAAAAAAGATTTTTTTAAAACCTTAAAGAAATAGGACAAGAACAGAGATTTCTGAGATGGGCTAAAAAAAAAAAAAAAAAAAAAAATTGAAAATGAATATACCCCCTCACTTTCTTTTCCTGTTTCATTGCTTACTTGTGTGTACCAGACATCACTTTAAAGACTTGAAAAGCTGTTGTCATGAATTTCATCTGGCAATACACAGAGCCAAAACCCAACAGCTTGGTACTGTTGAGGCCTCCCACAATGGGAAGTCTTACAGTCCTAAGAGCGTGGCATATTATTTCAGAGCTCAGTCGAAATAAGGAACCCAGCTGAAATATGTTTTATACTTGTGGGCAAAGCTATATTCGTAGATTGATACAGAATGAGAACAGCATGAGGAAATTTCTGAGATCACTGCTGCATAAGAAAGAGATTAAGAACAACAACAAAAAATTTAAAGTCAGTTCTTTATTTGGCCTACCTTGGTATACACAGATAAATAGGAAAAAGAAAGTTTCCCTTCATCTTTCTACATTTACCATCTTGGTTAGAAATAAACCATTCTTCACTCAATCTAATGTATATATCTATTTGCATTATGACAGCTGTCACCCATTTAGATTAACTCTTTCTGAAAAGGGTGTCAAATCTTATGAAGAGATTTGTGATAACAAAGTAAGAATTCCTCTTTTCTATCAGCCATAGCCATCAGCAATAACCACATAAGAGCTCTCATCTGGCATTTTTGCCCTTCTGAGTAACTGCCATATATGAACTCAAGGAAAAAAATGAATAATTTAGAAAATATTTGTAATTCTAATGAAGAAGTAGATACATCAGCACAGAGAATGAGAGTGGGGGAACACATAGGCTATTCATCTTGCCAGTATAATTTGCTCAAACAAAACTTTAATTAGATATAGTTCTGCATTGAAGCAGTAACAGTTCAACATATATTCTGTAATGGTGGCTTTTCCCACTGGAGGACCTCTTGAGAGACAAGATTCTTTTCTGCCATCCTGGTTTGTACCAAAGCCCAAATATTCTGAGTGGACCTGACAAGAGCCCTAGTCCCTGTGGCAGGCAGCAATACCCGCTGGACCTTCTGGGCTGCTCCTCACCTTGTGCAGAAGGAAGAGAGGATATTCCTCTTGCTGCAGGACCCTAAGTGTGAAATGATAAAATGTGGAAGATACCATTTCTCCTCCTTTAACCAGCACTGTACTTTCCCGCTTAAAGCTGCAGCCTGCTAATTCTGGAAGACCTTGGTAAGAGAGACGGAGAACACCATCAAAGTCACATTTCTAGAAAGGAGTCGGGATAAGATGCTTGTAAATACAACTTCAACTCTTTGCTTACACAAAAGACAGAAAATAACCAGGTAATGAGTCCAAGTCCCTAACCAGTACTTTCTTTTCTTGTCCATTGATGAATAATACTATTTATGTATGAATTATTACATATAGGCATAATAAAATATCATATAAGAAATAAATTATTCATTTTGCATGTGTGTGTGTTTTAATATTTGTTAATGGGCATAATTCTTACCTTATGTGAATTGTATCATGCTAATGTTTTCATGAAGCTTGAATATTTCGTTTTGCAATTTCTGTTTGCTGTAGTTGTGTTTTGGTGTTGTGTTTTTAGTTGTCTAAGTAAAAAATTGTCTTTGTTTTTGTTGAATGGAAGGTAAATATCTTAGGAAGTGCCTGGCCTAAAGATTATGTGCCAGACAACATCTGGACAGAATTATCAACAGTAATGTTGCTGTAGGCAAGATGGTCTAAGAGTATGGTGAAAAAGCAGAGAAAGGTAGATCTGAAACAAAAAAGAGACACTGGGCTTTTAGGGAAGAGATACTAGGAAACCAGCTTAACAGAAAGAAGCTTAAATTGGCCAGGAATAAGCACAAAGGAGCAGACCAAATAAGCTATCTGTTTTAATAATTGATACTTTTTCCTAGCCAGGCAGGCACATCCTTGACAAAATGGATATCTCTGTCCAAGAACCATTTTCTGGGCATTTCATCCAATTTTTCTTCTCTGTCAAACCCCAGGGTTAGTAGAAGAGATCCTTTATTGTCTTAATAGACCAAGAAATTAAAATACAGTAGACGTGCAAGGTCAGATTAAAGTCATGTCTCAAGCTCTTTTAGATTACTGACAAGAAGTCATGGGCACACAGAGGAGATGCTGCACAGCCTGACCTCATCTGTATGGCTTTCACTGTGCAATTCTTGCTTTTATTGAACAAAAATAAAAGGAATTTATCTCAGATTACACAGATAATGCCTATCTTACTGCTGTTCTGCCCAGTTGGCTACTGCTTTCATACTTCTGTCTTTGTGGGTCAGTCTCACATAGTATCAACAAGTGAAAATTCACTCAGGTCACTGGAATTGATTTATAGCCACAAGAATGTGGATTTTGCCTTTGTTTTCCTTTGTACTACTTCCCCACTCCCCTTTTCATCTTACATTTTCTCAACAGTAATTTTTTAAAGATTTTTTTCCCTAGAACTCTGAGGCTTCATGTGCCTGGTAGTGCGAAGGCAGATACAACTGACTTCAAAGAAAGGCCCAACTGCAGAAGTGGCTTGTGTTGTATGGGTCTGGCCTGCTGAGTTCATGAAAGCAAAGTTTCATCTGTTTTTTGGATTGGGCTCTTGACCTGCCATAAAAATAAATGATATCTTCTACAGTTATTAAATGGTAGACTGTTTCTTGTTACTACTGTTGTAGAAGTGTCTCTTCCATATGCCTGTCATTAAAAATAATAAATTGGGCTCCCTTATCTTATGGAGATCTCTTACTTTACCCCCTTGTTTTGGTCTCTTGTTCATTTCCATTTATTGTTGCTGACAGACTTGCACAGTTTAGATTAAAACAAACTGCAGCAGCCCTTCTCCCTCTTACAGAAGAAACACTACCAATTCACACCTTCTTCTGATATTTGCTTTACCAACTGTGCTCTAGGAATGTGTAGTGGGAGTAATGTAAAAAATCCTGCATAACATGGGAGGACTTCTGTACAAAGATGGTATTCCCACTACTCTTCACTATTGTTAGAGCATTACTCAATTTCTTTTTTAAAATGCTGTCATTTTGTGTTGCTTTTTGCTATTTAATTCTTAAATATATATATTATATATATTTATTATATATTCTTAATATGCCATGAAAGTGCAAATGTCTATTTGTACCATGCAATAACTAAGCAGGGTCTTGAGTGTTTTAGAGATTGAACACCACCAACTGCAAGCTCGCTGTTCTGAAATGACCAGTTATCAATTATCACTAATATTTTCCATGCAGTCACATTACTGATATACAGCTGATACCTAATAGCAGTCTTGGTCCTCTAGATTTAGTTCTAATGCTTCCTCCTACACTGAGCTTTACCCTTCATAGTGACTGTACAACAAGACACAGAACTCTTTTTGATTATTCATCAAATAGTTGCAACAAATTCAGCAGGCCTCCTTCAGTTTCAACACGTAAATTGAAAGAATTTCTTATTCTAAGGCTGGGAAATCACAGGTTTTGCTGCACCAGAGAAGAAATCCTTTACCATATCCCACACCCAGATGACAGCTATTAAGAATATTAGCATTAGTTTCCTTCTAACAGACAATCAAAAGCCAAGTGCTGCAAACACATATTAATGGATATGGTGATTAAAGCAGGACTTACTCAAAATAGCATGGGAGCAACCTATTCAACAGGCAATGTGACACTTTGCACTAATGTCAAGGTCCACAGACATCCACAAAGACACCTCACACACCCCATTGATGTTACACCTTTAACTCTCATGGTTAAAAGTCACTCGTGCACTTTTCTAGATAGCAACTCATCCAAAGACACCTTCCATCTTGAATTTTTGTCCTTTCCATCCTTTTGTTGTGGTTAACTTAGTCCCTTTTTCCTAAATTCTTCTTCTGTGAGAAAAAAAAAAAAAGTAAATTTTAAAGCCCTTAGTTCCTTTCTATTTGACAAGGCGCATTAAGCTGTATTTTAGATTGTCTTCTTAAAGTAGTATTATGCTGTTTTAAAACAAATTTGAAAAGCAAAGCTTCTCAGGGTATATAACTGATCACTGTGGTCATATTTTTCTTTTATACTAGCCACTATGATCCTATTTTCATGTCAGGAATTACACCGTTTCTGATGTTCTGCTAGTCAAACATTAAAATGTTCTAGGAAGTCATATTGGAGAGTACGATACGAATGTATTAGTCACTTACATGTGCTGAAATGTTATCCAGGAACATTTTTCAACTTCTTCTATATAATTAGCCACCCAGACTCCTCGAAAAAAAAAGAACAACTAATTCATGGACCAAACAAATACAATCAACAATGATTTTCCCTTACAATCAAGTAAAAAAAAAAAAAAGGCGGGGGGGGGGACAAAATATTTTACTTTTATTTATTACTTCCATTTTTCTCATTCTGCTTTCTTGCTCTCAGCTGTAGTTGTGTTTTCAGGATGTTTGGTAAGTGATCCATAAGCTCAGTCCCTCTGCTATCAAATATAAGAACTTAATCTTGCTACCATTAACTGGAATAGGTGTGGAAGCTGGCTTAGTTGCAATTACATAGACAGTCATTTGAAAACAAACAAACAAAATAAAATGTAAATTAATATTATCCATGGTTTTAGCTCTGTTTATATTGAATTCATCTGCTGAGCATTTCTTTACATTTCCTCTGTGGCATTTCCATGCATTGTTCCACTCTCTCCCTAGTGTTCAACCAGAAGGACAATGGGAGAAAGTAGTTCCATATTTCAGCTCTCCGTACACAAATGGAACCAGCCCAGGCATTTTTTTTACTTTTTTTTATTCCCCAAAAAACTCCCAGGGCAGGAAAGGAATGCTGGATCAGGCCTGTCCATAGTCGTGTGTTCCCGAGCATCCCACAGAGGGATGTTGTTGCTATTATTTTAACAGCAGATCTTTGCTGTTGTTGCTATTTTAATGGCAGATTTTAAAGCTTCCGCTGACATTGGTACAGACCCTGAAGCTCAGCTAGAGAAACAGAGGTGGTGAGCAGATGGTGATACAAAGGAGGAATGTTGTATCTATAAATATACTGGTGAAATTCATATCCAGTGCTCCATGGAGGAGCCAACAAACTGCACTAAACCCTTAATGCAGGGTTTAAATTAGTCTTATGTGGTAAGTGGGTTCTTAATCTGGGTTTCCCTGCCAGGGAGATTTTCACTCATGGGATCTAGCTATTTATAGAAAATCACTGGAAAAAAAAATGCAAGTTTATTCTGCATTATCATTAGAAAAATGTTAGCATTTACCAAATAAGGGGAAACATTTCCCTCTGACTTGTTGGAGCATCTAAAGCATCCCAAGGGACAGGGCAGTGGTGAAGGCGCTTCCATCTCCAGGAAAATGTTCCTGAATGGACTGTGTGAATCTACATTAAGGCAATGTTACAGTGAATCAGTTGAAACTGTGACAACTCAAACCTTCTCCCAGAAAAAAAATAAGCAATTAAAATGATATTCGATAAAACTCAAGACTGTTTTAATGATACAATTTAATACACTGAACTTCTCAAAGCAAGAATTAAGCCTGAAGTACTGCATTCAGATGGTATTCTTAATTTTGCCATATTTGAGTACATTTTAGTTATAGGATGATGGGTCATACATACAGAGTTTTACTTATCACTTACTTATATATCACTGATGGAATACTCAAATGCTGCCTGAAACAAAATGAACAGGTTCCTATGCATCTTCGCTTGGGGCTGACAGATCAAGCAGCCTGTAAGTGGCAGGACCTGAAGCCAAGCTCAGCTCCTTGCTGTCCTCACCCCCCTTCACCCCCACCATCAGGGCATGCAATTTCCTCTAACCTGAGCAGCACAGTAGATCTGCAAGACATGTCATGGACATCTGTGTGAATCTGCAGAACCTAAACCAGGAGTAATGAGTTTGGTCATTTTGTTTATATCTCCAGGTGCTGATTTGATGGCTAATCATGGTATGCTGCACTTCATTAACTATTTCTCTACTTGTCAAATATTATGAAAGGAAATCAAATATTGTAAAAAGGAAATCATTTGTTTAGAAAATCTATGTCAGGAGCAAAAGGGCACAGAGGATCAGTGGGTACCCTTTTACCAGCAGTGCATTAGCATTATGCAATTGGTTTTGTTTCCTAAAGTGGCACTCAGATCTAAACATTGAAGAATGAATCTGCACAAATAACAAAAGCTGTGTGGAAGTGTGAAACTTTTTTTTTCACTGTCCTTTCATAAACGCATAAAATAACTCTAGCCTAAAGCATCTCCTTTGAACACTGGAATGAAAAATCTAAGAGGAGAGATTGTTCATCTATGCATCAAATACTTTGGTTATATTTCTTCGGAAATGAGGCTCACAGGGTTCCATCAGCTGGCCAGTTTTCCCTTTCCTCTTAATTTTCTGGACCCACAGGTCCAGATTGACTCACTGGTCGGCTTCAACCAAGTTTGACAGAGGGACAGAGGTCTCAAAGCGATACAATTTCTGCAAATTCTGTGAAAATCAATGGCTAAACCAAAGAAAAAAGAGTACAAATTAACACCCCAGCTGAGAGACCATCTTAACTTCTTGCTCTGTGTACCCATCTAGGCAGGACATGCCGAGACAGAGAAAATGCTTATTTTACAAGGTCTAAATACTAACATCTTGTCTGTGCTCTGCAAATGGTTCTCAATAAAACAGCTGCACTACTACACTAGAAGAGACAACTGGGCATAAAGATTGCTTCACTTCTCCATAAATTTCCTGCAAATTAAGCCCAAAAACTGAGTAATAGCAAAACTCCTTTCCTCAGCTTTTATCTCAGGTTGATACCCAGAAAAAAAAAAAAAAAAAAAGAAAAAAAAAAAAAAGATAATTTCTCACCTAACAGCTCAGTCCCCTATTATTGCTGTTCATCATGTTGGGTCTGACGGAATTTTGTGCACTGTCTGTACCCAAATCTGCCAGATGACAGTGGGTTTACACTCAATCAGCTCTAGCACAATTTAAAGTTAGTATGCTAGACTAGAATTTTGCATTATGGTCATGCATGCCAGTATCATACTTAAAATCTTAATATCATTTTTGAAAGTATATATATATTTTTTTTTCAGTTTCAGATGCAATCTAAGCTTATAGGTTCAGGTAAATGCATAAATTGCATCTGATGTATTTTCCAGCTCCCAGTGACTTCAGTGAGATAACTTTTCTGAATAAGGACATACGACTGGACACAGTTTCACTTTGCTTACAATTCTGTCTTGTGCTGCCACCATTGAAGGTTTATAAAAACAGGCAGTTTCTAAATGAACTTAAGTTCCTGCACCAGAACTGTCAAATATGCAAAATTAGATCACACACTAAGAGAACTAAAATCAAAGTCCCACTGGCATTCAATGGCAAGCAACAAAAGGGCTCAACAGTTTTATGTTGAAAGGAAAATACAGAATGAAAATAAGGAATCTGATTCCTCACCTCACAACTACAATCATTTCGATACACATCGTTTTAATGGTTAGTTCTGCTTAAAACTATGTACTTACAATATGAAAAATCACATTCCTCTCTGAAGGGTCTGTCTGTTTCTATAGTTACACATCTATAGTTTCTATAATTTAAGAATTAAAGAAATATATTTCACTCTGCATCCCGTATTGCATACTTTGTGCCACTGACAGAACTCTGTGCAGTTTCCATTTCCCCTACAATTAGGCACTGATCCTACAAACACATAAATATGAGCTCACCTTTCCTGCTGGGAGTGATTTCAATGGGAGACTCTCAGCAATGAAGGACATGAATACATTTTGGCAGGATCAGGGACTCAGATATCAAGGAGGAAACTGGCTAACAGAAACCACCTTTGCAAACACAATGAGGGGAGTAGGAAAGATCCCAGGAACGAAAATTAAAGTTTAATACACTTTTAAATGCCAGCCAGTGTATTTAAAGGGAGTGTTGGCGGAAGTTGGAAGATTTCAGAACAGATCAGGCTTTCTTAAGTGCAAGTTGGGGGTGTCCCTTTAAGGATTTATGGCATGGCACAGACCAGGGTTTGCTTAGTTTGGCTTTTACTAAACTATTATTTTCTTTTGCTAAGAGATTCAGCTACTAAAACCATAGCTTTTTCTTCTTCACAGCTGTTTGCTCCCATACCATTGAATATTTTCCCTCCAGCTTTTGCCCTTGCCTTGCTCAAGGGATGTAAATGATGCAGGAATTTCTGCTGCTCTGCTTCAGTTTAGCCGAGTGATAATCTCAGGCAAACGCTTGAAATCTGTCTTTCATTAAAAGAGGTTTTTGCACTTCTGTTTAACATGGGGAATTTTTTGAATTGCCCTTCTAAGAGAGAATTTCACCCCCACTTTTGCCTTGAGGGAAACCCTTACTGCCACAAATGCATCTGATGGATCCATGGGAATACTGTTGTTGTTGAGAGGCTCCCACCAAACACAGCAGACAGTTTGACATTCGTGTCCTAGGTCCTTACTTTAGTTACTTGCTGCAAACTAAAATGGATAAATTGATGGATAAAACAATGCTTCTCCCACTGAAAAACAAGGCAATGCTTTGCTGCCCTAGACAAAACCAGGTGTTCAAATTCCACAGTAAAATGAATGCCATTGCAGGAAAGAAATGGAAGTTGCTTTCATTACCAAATGCCTGAAACTTCTTCCAGAGTAGGAGTCTCCTACTTGTAGCCATCAAATATAGTACTAGTATTGAATAGTTATTGCCATAGTAAACTGTAAGTGCAAAACAGGAACATAAAAGATAGGGATTTCTAAAATGTTTAAAATAAGTTAAAAGTTTAAATTCAGGACTTTAGTCAGCCCAGAAAATGATTAGACTACAATCTTATTCAAATATATACATAGATATACACTCAAAATATTATTAGTATAATATACTTAGTACCTAATATTAAAAGTCTACCTCTATAGAGAGACTTGCACACATCTTAAAGAAAGTGTATGACAAGTAAAATGGTATGTGAACCCAGATGATTTGCTGTTCACTCTTGGACAGTCACTTTTACTGAACTGGTAAGTGCAACAAGAATTTCTTTCCTGCAAAAAAATTCCCAGTTCTTAACAAAAAGAAATCAGAGAGAGAGAGAGAAAGAGAGAGAACTATATTCACTAAAAATGGATAATATTAGGTATTTGGAAAAAGTCGTTGCCACTGTTAACCTTCTATTTAAATACAATAATAGAATGGGCTAGAGTTCTCAGCTGTTTGCTGAATCTAGCCCAAAATAGGTATCTATGGATCCCTCTGAAGAGAAACAAAAGAAATTGAAAATTTAAAATAAGTTTTTAAAAGTTGTGCCCTCATAAAAAAAAAAAAATTTATCTATGTCTAATTGAAGAGAACAAAACTGTTAGATCTACAGTTTTGAAAATGCTGCATGTACAGGGCTCAATTACTGACTGATTTCAGCTGTTTTCTTACTAAATCAGGAAGCATTTTGGGCCAACAATTTGAATTGGGAATTCTGTTACTTTTAACCAAAGAAGGAACATGAAGAGAAAGATATAACAGAGCTCTGCAGACTCAGCCCTCTTGCTTCAGATTGCTCTCTGCATTCACAAATGAGAAATTACTGCTTTCTATTCCCTTGCTTATTTTTAAGATATAGGAGATGTAAGGGTTTTTCTCCCAGTATCCGAGATAGATTAAGGGGAAACATATCTCAGGAATTTTCCACTATATTTCACAGCATATTCCTTTATAAAATGAAGATCTAACCTGTGATTCATTGTGCACTGAAACAACATAAGACCTCTGTTCTACTTCAAAAATCTGTACTTTCATTATTTCTTCATTCTTCACTTAAGGTTTCCCCTGAGCTGAATTCTGAGTTCTTGCTCCGATATCATCAGGGGTCCCTTTGAATTTTTTATTAAATGATGTCAAAGTCAGCCCACAAGCAGAATAATGACAAATTCTGGTTGAAGACCCCGTTCTCCTCATGACAGAGATAGCAGGGAAGAGTTAAGAACATTTGACATGCTGTGCTCAAAGCAGCAAAGTCTGGCACACCAAATGAAGATCACATCTCGCTATGTACATGGGAAAAAATTTAGCCAACCACAGTGTAAACGGCTGGTGTAAATGCTGTCTTATTAAAGGAAGGTGACTAACCAGCAACACCTTCAAAATATTATTCTTTTTACAACTGCAATGTCCAAAAGCCCTCGATGTGGATTGACACTCCACAGTAATGTTAAATGCAAGCAAAACAGAAAATTGGGCTGTTCCAAAGAGTCACAGCCTAAGTATGTGTAACATCCTAAATGCTAACAATGAATCATCTCTTGCCTCACAAATAATGTGAGATAAGCATCCCGAGTTATAGAAGAAAAAGTGATTTACGTCATGGCTCAGACTCAGAAAATATTGACTGTGACTCTGTCATAAAGAGAAAGGGAAGGGGAAAACAAGGGGAAAAAATTGTAAAGAGAAACACTTGCATTTTTCCAGAAAAAAAAAAAAGTCAAAATAACTATTATATGCTTCATTTGATGACCATGTTAATAATAAGCTTTTCCTTCCCATTTATCTGTAGAACAAACATCACTGTGCCATTGCTATAGTGAATAGCAACTGTTTGGTTCAGGACTACCAAACATTTTCATGAATACTCAGCAAGTGACTGAATTTTCATAAATAAAATAATTAAGGGTCAATTCTTGATTAAATATTTTCATTTCGCTAGAAATTATTGTAATAAGAAAACTTTATTTCTATTCATAATTCTTCATTTAGATTATGAGGCCCTCATCAGTCTACATGAAAGAGCAACATTTCCAATAAATTTTGCTGCTGTACAAAAAAGATGCCTTCGTCCTCCCTCCACCCTCACCCCCAGGAAAGACACACAAATAAACACAATAACAAGTAGAAATTCAGAGCAGAGGGAGAGCCTGAATTATCTGTAGTAGCTGATTGTCATAAGTTTAATTACTTCCTTAACAATAATAAATGTGCTACGCATAATTTAATTAGCAATCATAAACTGCCTGTAGGTATATCTATATAGTAAGTAGCATTGCAAGAATGAGTAACACATTCTGAAGGGAACTTAATAACTCTTCTGTATGCTGATAATTTAAATGTGAATAATATAAAGAACAGAAATACCTGACTTTTATACACAAAGAAAATCAATATTGTACAGCCAATGCACCAGCATGATAACGTAAACCTAGAATAATTTCATGTGAAACATAAACTCCTATGGAGTTCACTGTAAGGGAAAATGCTTAATTTAAAAGACCCTAATTTCTCCTGAAATGCCTGATTTTTTCACATCAAAACATGGAGAACAAAGACCATGAAAAGAAAACTTAATTGGTTGTGTTAGTTTTTTTGTTTTTTTCTTTCTTTCTTCCCGAAAGCTTCTGCCTCTTTGAGAGGTTTTCTCTTTTTCCACAAGCCTCTTACATATCTAAGCTATATCAAATGATTGTGCATTTGTCTAGTATAATGTATTCAGTTGCTTTCCAACGCCTTCAGAAACTCTTTTGGACCATAACTGTATATTGCATCTCAAGGAGCCATGCCATTCAGTATTTTGGGGGAAGAAAACATGAGATTACCCACATGCAAGCAGTAAGTCTGAAAAGTCTCTAATTTCTCCTCGTGCTGCAGCTAGCTGCTGGGGTAGAAAATGAAACCCTGAACACTCCCTTTCTTCCTCTGACCTTTTCTGCCTTGTTTCTCTCTCTTCTTCCCAACAGCACTCCCTTTTTCCACTGTTTTTTCCTCCTTTGCCCCTGTTCTCTCCTCTCCCTTATTTCATGACCACTTTATCCCTGCGAGGCTCATGCACAAGCACATCTCGGCGTTGGAAGGAAGCTACCACAGTGGCCACCAGGTTCATTCACTGGCACGTGACATCCCTTGTCCCTTGTGCCACATGGCAAGAGGACAGAGGAAACAAACACCCCAGGCATTTTCCATTCCCTTTTGGGACTCATACGCTCTTTGGTTAAAGGCTACAACTGCACCAGGTTACTTGCTAGCATGTCCTGTGTGCAGTCAACCCTCTCTCCATTTTTTAAAAAATTAATTATTCCCCAATTACTCTGGATAAATGATGCTCAGCACCGTAATGTTACTCAAGCAATCAATCTTGAAACACTCTTAATAACATGCCACCTTACAATCAAATCTTTCATTCCAAGGAGCAGAAGGGGAGTTTTTTCCTCAAGCTTCATTATATGGCTGTATTTCCACAAAAGCTATTAATTATTGACCATTTCTGTAGCTGCACACTGCTGGCAATCTCCATGGCCACCCTGCCTTTTCCCAGCCCAGGCGCAATTTCCTGAGTCCTGGAATAAACAGAATTGCTATGTACAGAATAATCCGAACAGTCTCTGCAAGGGCAAAGTGAGCTTTCTGCCACTCAGCCGGGGCTGCAGGGACCTGCACAACAGCACTCTGATGTTACAGTCATGTGTGGGTAATGTTCTGCAGCACTGAAGTGAGTAACGTGACTGCCTTGCCACTAGGCAGATGGAGACTTTGCTGAAGCTGTTTGATGATAAATGAAGACTTTTTTTTTATTTGCTCCAAGGAGCCTGGCACAGGAAACCCCAAAATCCTACCATAATAAATCTTCTATTTATCTTTTAAATTCTGAAGCAAATATAAACCATTAGGCACCCACAGCCATGCGTTGTATTCTACATTTTCCGGTCTTTCTGCACCCCTCCAGCATAAACAGATTAAGATTTCTGAAGCAAAAAGACAGCTTCTCAGTTTAAAAATAACACCCTTGTTGCCTTGTATGGAGCACTACTGTATTATATTACACAACAAAAAGGCAAGAACACTTAGAAACTGCAAAGACGGGCATAATCAGAAGCCTTTATCTGATCCAGCCTGACAGTTTTCATTCTATCAAACATTTGAAGGAAAACTGAAGATGAAAGGAAAACATGGTCCTCCCACAGCATAAAAGTGATCATCCCAGCATTAACCTCACAATCACAATTATTTTATTCTAACAGACAGTCACAGTATTCCAACAGATGAAGAAGAAGCTCCCACAAATAAGACACAGTGATCTCAATCCTGACAGCCCTGGTGTGGGGAGGCTACTTTCTGGCCGTGACTGCCCGGCACGGGTATCCCAGAGCAGAAGAGCCAGAATCAAGCTGGGGTTCCAGATCTCCATGGCAATTGCACGTTCTCTGTGCCACTGAAAAACAAGGTCACAGAAGCTGAGCTCTCAAAAGTCAGCACCATAAAGTGCTTTGAAATGTAGATGCTGAGCATCTTTCGGGATTTAGGCCCTAGTTTATCAGCTGCCTAATAAGTCTGCTTCCACATAACCTTTGCATTATTATATTTTGCACTGTCATAGGACACTTTCAGTGCCTTTGTTCATAATCTGGCAGATACCTGATAAATAAAAGAACAAACTCAGGGAAGATCACATATTTGTAAAAGGATTTATCAACCAGAAATTTATGATCACACAAACCAATTATTGCATGATATTTTATTACAAGTTAGGGCATCAGCAGCAGAATCCAGACTTCCTAGACAAAGTCTGCTTAAAAAAAAAAAAAAAAAAAGAAACCAGCAGGAGTGTTTCTGTCAAGGTCTGAGCAGGTACAGGGAATACTCCACAGGTCTTCCCCTACTGCCTTTTCACCCTGATAAGAATGACTGCTTAAAGCACAACAAAAATACATTTTCATTTCACCAGTGCAAAGAGCATTTACATGCAAAACTGACAAAGGGATGGCAAGGCAGCTCTGGGATAATTTTTTCATCAAACTAAGTGATGATAATAAAAATCATGACAGTAGCACCTATGCACAATTAATAACTGATCTTTTAAAGAATCACCTCAGTGGGATGGAGGACTGTCAAGTGGGGCAGATTGGTGAAAAAAAAAAAATCCATCTGTGAATCTCTCCGTCTGTTCCCAAGGTCCCTTCCTCCTCAGCAAATCCAAACCTACAGAGCTGTTCTGCAGACATTTGTGGGATAAAACAGCAAGAACCTGCTTTTCAAAATTCCCTGACCTATTCATCCTGCGCACCGTATATCACTAAATATTACCATATATTTCCTTAGAATTATTTTCTGTTTGTAAGCATCCACACAGTCAGTCAACACTTTCAATATCTTAATTAGGAATACTGCTACTAGCTGATGTAGCTTCTTAAGATGTCTCTGATACACAGTTCTTTACTCTCATTAAAAGCAAAGGCATTCTGATGTCTTCAGTTTCCCCTTCAGTTTTGGGGTAGATTTCTGATCAGGCAGTTCTCTATTTTCCAAAGCTTCAAAAATGACAGGCTTGGTTTTGTTAATTCATTGGTCATGGGAAAAATGTTCATGCTAGTCAAGAGTGAGTCCAGTAACAGCGTGGAGTTGCAGAACTGTAAGTCATTCATAATTATTCTATGTGCTCTGGCCCAGTGATTTTCAAACTATTTTTGCTGTGAATTCCAATAAAAGTGCTATAGGATATAGCACCTTTATATGTGCTATACATGATTTGCCCCGCGTTTGTTCTTTTATTTATCGCGTATCTGCCAAATTAAGAACAAAAAGCATTGGAAGTGTCTTATGATATTGCAAATTCCCGTAATTTGTGTCAGTTCTTAAACAACTGGTTAAATACTCTTCCCAAAATCTTTTCCAAGAACTACATGTATGGACACCACTGAAAATGTCCATTTAACAATACTTGACTATTTTCCATACTTCACAAAACCCAGAAGCCTTAAGAAGAATGAGCGGGTGCAGATAAACAGCAGTGAAACTGTCCACTGTGACAGGGACTGAATTCCACACTGCCAGAGTTTAGCTGGACTTTTTTTTCTTTTCTTTCTTTTTTTTTCTTTTTTTTTTAATACAGTGAATTGACCAAGAAAACATGTCTTTGGAGAAATGAACTTATTTATGCAGAATTTGGCAAATAACAGTGTTAAAAGAAGAAAAACTGCTAAGTGGTTTAAAATGCCCAAATGCTTGATTTCATTATTACCTAAATCAAAATGTCATATTTTTCCATTGCAAAATAATTTTAAAATGTATTTTTACATGTATTTTAAAATTAATTTAAACAAGGAGTTTTGGGGAACCATGTTAAATATGGTTGCATAATTCAAAAATGTGAAGCAGTTTGATTATATAAAAACAAATTTTTAAAGATTGACCAAAACCTGAATTTTTCTAGGAAGGAAGGAAAAGAGAAAGAAAGAGAGAAAGAGAGAAAGAGAGAGAATTTTCACTTTCTTTTAGTTCAATCTCCACATGCAAAATCCTTCAGTGATTCAGCTCCAGGCAGGAGAGCCCCCCCTGAATTCCTCTGGTGCTGTGAATCAGCGTGTGTGCTGACCCAAGACATTTGCTATGTCCAGCCTACCCTCTAGCAGCTGTAATTTTGCACTTACACATATACAACACCATTGGACAATTTATTGTCACAGGGGTTTGTTTCGAACAGTCCTTTCACCATCTACACAATACTTTCAGATAGATAGCTCAACTGAGCAAATGGCAAATGGAAATATTATTGTAACAAGTGCTTTTGTCACTTCTTGGATTGATTTACTAATTCATTGTATTCTGATCTTGCAGAATACGCAATTAAAAGATGCCACTCGCATGAATATTGTTGCTGGAACTTGAACTGGCACTGCATTTCCTGTCAGTTTTCAAATTCCTCACTCGGCTTCCAAAGTGATTTCCATTTAATGTTACCATAACACCACTGTATCTTTCCATAGCCCTTCTCACCAAAGTGTGCTACAGCTATTACCACAGGGAACACTTTATATTCTGAGAGAGCAGGTGCTTAGCAAGCAGGAAGGTTGGAGTTGTCACCTATACTAACCTGTGTTGGAGCTAAGCAGTGAAGAGCTACACAAATCTATTTGGTGAAGGAAAAAAAATGAAAGAAATAAAAGAGAAAGGAAAAAAAAAAGGAAAAAATATCTCAGCCTTGCTCCGGGCAAGGCTGGGCACCAGAGCACTGTGGAGCCCCCAGATGCTTCCCCCGTGCACCAAGGTGCCCACCGCCGCTCCTCCTGGGTGGACAGAGCTGCCACATCCTGACCACCTGCCTGAAAATCCGCCATGCTTTTGCTGTCTGGATTTAAGCATAGCCTCCCAGCCCATTACTGCAAAGTAACCACATTGTTCAGTAAGATGTCAGAAAGCTAAGAGCGAGTACAAAATCCTGTAATTCCCTTAACAGGCACTAGCAAGCTTAGCCTCTGGGAAACTATTGATCTCTAAAACTTTGTCAGTTTTAGAAAACTTATGCCTCTTTCATTGAGCTGATTTTATGTCACCAGTGCAAACTACAGATCACAATACGGACACTTGGGGTGATTTAAATTGCATTTGAACAGATTTTACTTACAACAGGAACTGATGTAAACGCCATATGAGCTGTTCTCAATACATCCAGAAATTTTCCAAGTGCTCTCAGATTGATTTTAGTACTTTTTTAAACTACTGTACGCTTATTAATCTAGACCAGGATGCAAAAAAAAAAAAAATACATTAAAAAAATCTTTGAAGTTTGAAGACATAAGACTGCAAGTATAGAGTCATATCAGAAGTCAGCGGATTAAAACAGGAATACTGATCTCTGTGAACAGGGGTGACTTAAGTGGCACTGACTGTGTTGTAAAACAATGCAAATGCTCTTTCTTGGATGTAGCACTCTTGGAAGGTATCTATCTTTCGACTTTTCCATCTGAAAAAAGCATCAGTTTTCCTTAAAGACAGGTATAGATAAAGCAGGACACTTCTGCCTGAGGAAAGGCTAGCCGGGCTGATATTTGATATAAGCGCTCAGTCCCAAGTGGGAGGAGGGAGAAGTGATTGATGGTTTGTAAGGAATTACTTGACTTTTGCTTGTAACAGAAGCTTTTTGGATTCTCCCAAAGTTCTTGTCAAAGACAAGAAATGTCTTTGGAAATAACAGTTTTCCCCTTCCCCGCAGATGGAACAAACCTGCGTAAGAATGGTGTAGATATAAAATACCTTTAAAAGAAAGGGAGACATTGTTTGACGCGCTGCCTCTTCCCGAGTACTCTGCTGCTCTGCCAGGTTTGTCCCCGGGATGCTCTCTCTCACCTGCCGCCCGACTGCAGGGCGGGCAGTTCACCTCTTTGCAGAACGAGCTGAACAGACCCAGCGGCAGGAGTTCAGCGATTCAGCAGGACGCGCACCAATGCAGAGCCAAATCCTTCCCTCCCGATAGCTCCTCGGGCTCCCAGGTCAGCGCTGACCGCACTTGTCCGGACCCCGGACCGCGGCCGGGAAGGGCACAAGCACCAGCCCCGCGGCCCGGGGGATTGACGAGGGTCGGGTTTTCACATTTCCTACCATGGGATGCGCAGATACTGCCCCCTCGGTACCCCCTTTTCGAGAGGGAAGCCCAGCAGGTGGAGTGAATTCACGCACACGCACGTCTGCTAGAAAGTCGTCGGGTAAATAAATCCCCTTCTCGAGCATTTCTGCCCAAAACTAAGCTAAGGCTCTCCGACTTACACCTCGGGGGTAGGGGACATTTCTCATCAGCGAGTCTCAAGCACCACAATTTGGTATTATTGATAATTTGGTATTATTGATAACACCAAATCGCCCCACCGCAGGAAAGAGGTGACAAAAGCCCTCTGCCACCTCTTGAGACCCTCGCCCCATCCACCGAGCACTCCAACAAAAGCTTCAGCGAGAAGCTACCGAACCTGGCCGCTCCCTATTGGGCAGCCACTGGTCAAAAAATGGGGATTCATCAACACGAACCTTCAAAAGCACGTATATTTAAACAAACAAACAAACAAAAAACGCATTTCTTCCACTCTTCCGACGCGCCTGCCCTCTCCAGCGGGTGGAGGGCTCCGGGCGCCCCGAGCCCCGCACCTCCGGGCGCCCCCGGCTCGCCGCCGCCCCCGCTCATGCCCTAGCTCCTCTGCGCATTGCGGGAGGAGCGGGCTCCGCAGTGGAGTGCGGGCAGGGCAGGAAGGCCACTTCTGTCTCACCTCCGGGCCGAGGCAGAGCTTCGAGCCGCAAGAAGAGGAGCGGAGGGCTCGCTCTTGCCAGCAACGCGAGGCTCGCTCAGGCTCTCGAACTTCGAAGCGATGCTGGTCTTACGGATGAGTGGCTGTGCTAAATACGTTGCAGCTCCTTCCGTGCATGCCGGATTGTTTCCCCACGCTGCAAAGCCTCGCGGCAGTTGATTAACGGCGCTTCAGACAACACACGGAACGAAAAGCCATTTGTAACGCGATGTCTTCGCAGACCGACAAAAAAAAAACTCTAGAAAACGTGCTATGTTTTTTTTTTTGTAACCCGCGTGTTCTTTTTTTTTTTTTTTTTTTTTTTAACACGCGATAAAAAAATAAGGATGGGGTGCGTGATGCGAAGGCTGGACTGGCGAAATTCGTTTCCGTGCACACCGCCGTGTTTCTCCCATTGTGCGGAACGTGAGGGCGAGAAATTGTGTATTTTTATTCCCCACCCTGTGCTCTGCCTCCGAAGCGTGTCTTCCCACCGCCCGGGAGAGCAGCCGCGCTTCGCGGGGGGCTCCCCTAAACTGGGTCGGAGCGGGGGGAAGCCTCCACCATCCCGCGCTCCTTTCCGCGGCTTCGTGATTAAAATCCGCACACGTGATTAAAATCCGGCTTTATCCTCCTTTTTAAACGAGCCTCGTAAAACAGCACGTTAGCTCTGGTGACGAGATTCACGGCCGGGGCGTAAATCACTCGGATGTGCTGGAGATGTTTTTTTTTACAAACCCAGGCCATTTACCCGCTCGCTCCTCTCACCTCTCCCCACGCCACCCCCAGCCCGGCACCTTCCCCTCGCCTCTGCCGGGAGGCTCCCGGGCCCCTCCCCGGGCAAAGCGCTGCTCCCTGCGGCCGTGGGGCATGGGGAAACCCGTGCGAGACGTGGCAAAGGAGCCGGAGCCGTGCCGTAGAGAAATCTCGCCCGGAGCAGAAAAAGGAGGACGAAGCCTTCGTCTTCCTCGGGTGGTGTTTGGTTTCCTGGGGCGAATGAATTTCGGCTTTGCGGCCCCTCGTCAGCTCAAATCCAATTTTGGGGAAGGGTTCGATAAATCGGGCTGGACCGATTTGCTGTTTCCCACGCAAAATCAATCCCTACTTTTCCAGTGGTCCCTGTGATCCATGGGGCCTCTCTGTAAACCCGCCTGTACCAATAATATTTCCAGCATAAAGAGCAGCCCTGTGCTATTTCCTACGCTACCCAGAGAAGCGATTTTGAGTTTCGATCGTTTGGGACGCTAGAAAAACTCCCCTTTCTAATTTTTGGCATATCGCTGGAGATTTGGCAAGATTTAGATACTTTAGGTGTAAAGTTTGCTCTTAATTGGGTCTTGTAAAGATGGAATTTGGTGGCTATTATATGGCCGCTAATCAATTTTCACCCAGCAGCAAAAGTACGCTGCGGAGGCTTTGGGTTTAATGAAGTGACTGCGCAAATTACAGTCGGGAACTTTATTTAAAGTCTATCAACCTCCTAAAAAATGATTTCTCAAACTGTTCTTGATTTCCTTTGCTTTATGAAAAACATCACGTTTGCTTTCTAAGGTTTCAGGCATTTTAGCAGCTATTCTCTCCCGCTCTCCAGTCTGGCGCAGAGGGGAGTTTTCCGTTCCATATTTTTTTTTTCGAATTTATGGAGAAATGAGAAAATTAAACTTCTAGATCAACAAATATATATATATCCCGTAGAGGGTGGAAATGAATGAGAAACGATTCTAAAAATAATAATAATAAAATAAATAAAATGAGGAAGACTAATGCGCCTATCTGCTCTGTTATTGCAAAGCCGATTTTTGTCGTTTCGTTGGCGTATTTATGATTTTGGACGAGGAACACTTTGAAGCCCTTTTTTTTTCCCTATTTGGCGTTTGCTCTTTTGATCCCTTTTGTCCGTTCTCCTTCATGCCCCTCGCTCCGCTGAGCGAGGGGTACCAGGCGGAAGATTTTACCTCCGTCTCCTTATGACATGTACGGGGAAGAGCTGCTGCTGTTACAAGCAAAATGAAATGCCGTTCCTTGAGAGCGGAGCGGGGCGAGGTCTCCGCAGTTCCCGGTCTTTCGCTCCCTTCAAAAACACTTAACAGATTTTTTACAACAGCCTTTTTTTTTTTTCCTCGTCGATCTCTCTGTTTTTCACGGCGGGTTGTAGGCAGCTGGCACAGTAATGTCGCGGGGAATCTCATGCAAAAATAACATATATAAAATATAGCATATATATATATATATATAAGCATATATATATGTATATATATATAAGGTATTTTCTTCTCCGAGTGCGGCGGAGTGGATTTGGGGCGAGTGGAGGAGACCGCTGCCCTTTCTCTTATGGGGCGGCGAACAGAAATCGCTTGACCTCCCCCCCTCACCCCAACTATAAAAAAAGACGTAAAGAGAAAATATTTGAAGTCCCCTTTTCTCCGCACACCACAACTGCGGGAGCAGCGCCGCTGGCTCCGTCCCTTTTCGCAGCGCTCGGGAGCGGGGCGGGGGACCGGGAGCGATGGGGACAGCCCGGGGAGAAAAGGACAGAGGACGGGGGGTGAGCAGCTCTAGGGCTTTGCTCTAGCCAAATGATCGCTCCACGCTACCGGCTCCCTTTCAAATAAAATAGTATTTTTAATATTATTATTTTTCAAGGGGAGTCTCGTGCTCTGTCCCCCCAAACATCTTGCAGCCGGCCCAGGGTCCGCGGCCCCGGCGCTGCTCCCCATGCCCCAGTTCCTCCCTCCCCCGTCGCCACCGGCCCCATCCCAACCGCTCCGGTCAGCCCCGGCGAACCCGATCCCGGCGCTGCGGGAAGGATCGGGCACCCTCCCGGGGGGATGTGGGGGCTGTGTCCGCCGACCCAGCGGGCACCCAGCCGGTCGGAGAGCTCCGGGACAGGACGAAACGCGTGTCCCGGGACACACGGGAAGCACCGCCGCGACCCGGCAGGCGCGGAGAGGGAGGAGAAAGGGAGAAGGAGGAGGCGGGGGGGTGCGCTCCGCTCCCGGGAGATCAAGGAGTCGGGGGGGAGAGAGCCGCGGTGAGGAGGAGAAAACTCCCTGTAAAGCTAAAATAATATAACGGTAATGATAATAATAACAAAACCCGAGAAATCTCCTCAAAACGTGTCGTTCCGTCCCGTCGTCCGTCCCCCCCCGCCCCAGCCCCGGATGTTCTCGTGGAGCCGCAGCCCGGCGGAGCGGGGGCAGCCCCGGCCCGGGGAAGGGAGAGGGGCTGGAAGGCACTGAGAGGAGAAAGGAGTTGCACTAACCGGGGTTGAGGTCCAGGCACTGAGTCGGGTCTTCATTGTCCCCTAGCTGGCCATTGGGGCTGAGGCTTTCCATGGACAAATCCAGCCCCTTGTCCTCCCAGTCTCGGAGTTTCCTCTTTTTATTTGTCCCAATCAAGGCTTCTACCGAGAAAGCGTGCGCTCGGGAGCTGAGGGCCACCGCCGATCTTCGCCTCTCACTCATCTTATCCCCCAGCCCGGACTCTTGGGCAGATGAGCAACCAGTGGCTGGGAGCGCAGAGCTCGGGGACCAGAGGCAGAGCCTCTCGCCTCTTTCTCCCCCCACCCCTCCCCAGCTGCACCCCCAAGAAGAACCAGCCTTCAGTCTCCTGAAGGAACTACATGAGGCTGCAGATACTCCGTAGGCAGAGCCGGGAGGGTGTGCACAGCCCAGGTCCCCAGCACTTGCTCAGAGGGGCTGCAGGCTGGATTTCATCTTTTTTTTTTTTTTTTTTCCTTCTCCCCTTTCCTTCTGTCTCTCTCTGATTGATCCAAACTTCTGTGTTTTTTTTTTCTTTTTTTTTTTTCCTCCGAGAGTTGGGCAGGCTGCGTGCGCCTGTCAAGGAAAAAAAAATAAAAAAAAAAAACGTCCCCGGCCAATCGGAGAGAGAGATCGGGAGAAACCCAAAAGCTGCAACCCAATGGGGAAGGGAGGGAGACTCGGGCTTCGGGGCTAGGAATTTTGGCCATCTGAGTCCTGGAGCACCGGCCGGGAGAATTAACTCTTTGAAGAGCGGGGAGCTGTTAGGAAGCACATAGCCCCAAATGCAGCGACGGAACAGCTCCGGCACTTCTCTCCGCCGCACCCACGTTTCCTAGGGGCTTCTGGTAACCAACCCCCCCTCAAATTATATATATATATAAACAAACAAACAAACAAAAAGTACTCGAAAGGGGCTTGAAAACCTGGGGTTGTTTTTAAAGCGTCATTCGTGCCGTGTTTTCCGAGAGCTTGCCGGTATTTGGCCCGGCAGCGGGGATATTTGCGTGTGTTGAAGCGAAATTTCAGCACGGTGCGTAGCCGGGCTGCGGGGGGGCAGACACCCAGACCCGGCACCACCGGCACGGGGAGCCTTTGGAAGGAAGGGTCGTGGTCTTTGATTTATTAATTTATTTATTTATTTAGCTCCAGCGAGAACAAATCCTCTAGGTACAGATCCCGGGCAGCTGCCTGGATGGTATCCAACATTTCATTTCGGCTCCCTCTGTTCGCTCTGCCCCCAAACCCTTCGGGCTGCTCACACACCCCTGGGTCGTGCGGGGCGCTGGGGGATCGCAGTGAAAAGGAAAACGGGGCTGCATTTGGAAAGGGGAAGGAAGCACCGTGATCGGACCACCGAAAAATACAAGCGAAACACCGTCCAAGGAAAACGTAGTGGGGAAAGCCGCCGGGAGTTAAATCGATCCCAAGGATCGAGTAGAGAAAGGTTCAAAATAAACAATAAATAATGATACAGTAAGGGGCGGAATTAGTATGGATCGAGCGACTCTGGAAAAGCGGGAGAGAGCGCATGGCAGATTGAGGAAGAGATTATTGCGGGTCGGTGGCTCCCAAATGCTCCCCGAAGGCGCGGAGCTGCGCCGGGGTAGAGAGGAGGGACACAAGGGAAGGGGGTAGGCTGGGGGGTCAGCTCCTTTACCCCAGCCTCCCCACTGTGTTTGCGGGGTGCTGTAGAGCCGCCCGGGCGTCTCCCCCCGGCCTGAAGCGCGGGGTGGCGCAGGCACGGCCCCAGCCTGCCGGGGCGAGGGATTTTGGGGCGAGAAAGGAGCGATTTCTTCGGGAGATCCCGGGAAAGCTGAGCGTCGTTATCTAGGCCGAGGAGCAGGTTTTTTGCGTACCCATCACCCGCCCTACACCCCCCCGTCCCCCCCCACACCCCCGCCGCTCCTTTCCCCTCCCCTCTGGAGCATCGCCTTTGACAGGTCGCTCGCAGAGGGTTCGGCGCCGGGCACGGCGGCCCCCCGGCACGGGGGTGCCCCCCAGGAGGGCCGAGGGGAGCCCGGAGAGCCGTGCCGAGGCGGGGGAGAGGGCAACGAAAGAGGAAGGCTTTTGGAAGGAGCCCGCGTTTTAAAGCGGGCTCCGGGACCGGCCGAGGAGCAGGGAGACGGGGAAGGGCGCACGGCTTTCGCCCCGGTCCCTCGGCTGCGTGTCCCACGGCGAGGGAGTGTCTCCCAAACAAAAACCCGTTTCTCTATTTCCGAAAGCCTCGGAAACACCCGCCTGGGAGACGGACGGCGAAGGAGGCTTTTATAGAGGCTGGAGGGAGAATTTAGAAAGAGAGCCCAAGAAAACAGATGATTATTTATAGCGTTTTAGCGAGAGGAAATGGTGTTGGAAAGGCAGGGCGATATAAACGAAATTCGGGGGCTGATATAAGAGCTCAGAAACACAATTTTCCCGGGTTTAAGTGTGGTTTTACGGGTCGACGGTTTAAAGCAGCCCCGAGCCCTTTTCAGTCTCTTACCGCCGGGCGCTGCCGTCCGTCCGTCTGTCCGCCCAGCCGGGACAGAGGGACGGAGGCTTCGCAGCAGAAACGCGACCAAACTCCCGTGCCAACACGCCTCCTGACCGCTAGGCCCCAGGGAGCAGACCCCTTTACCGGGGGCTGGAGGGCAGCTCCCCACGGTCCCGGCAGAGGCGGCCGGGGGCGAGCCTCCCCCTCCCCGCCGCCGCCCGAGGTCTCGCCCGCCCGCTGCCGGTGCCGGCGGTGCGAAGGGCAGCGGCGAAATGCGCCCGGGGAAGGGACGGGGCTGTCCCCTTGCAGGAGATTTCTGCCCGTGACCCCCCGCTGGAAATCCTTGGTCAGCCTGGAGCCGGCCTGGGCTCAGGCGCGACGCTCAGATCCCGCTCTAACCACTGCAGAAGAAAGCACCCCCTTTGCCTGGCCTTTATTCCAGACCCGCACTCGCAGGGGTAGCTCCCATTAAATCCAGGAAACTGCTCCCTGGAATAAAGTGGCGGGAGCAAGGGTCGCAGGGCCAGGCCCTGGGGTTTATAAAGAAATCATTCACTCCTGCTTCCCGGTTGTCGCCGAGCGAGCCTGAAAATATTTGTTTATGTATGGAAATATTTGCAAAAGAGAGAAATAAGGGGAGCCGGCTGCGGGGTGGGAGTGCTGTCCAGATGTTCTGCTCGCAGAGCCTGAGCGGAGCCAGTTTCAAACCCTGCCGCACAACAAGGGAAACGTTATCGAAGGTCCTTTAGCCAGATCTAGGGGATTTTTTTTTTTTAAGTTAGTAATTGAAAACAATGTTAAAACTAGTCAGCGGGTGCGGGCTGAAGGCTGTCTGATAACGCGAGCGAGTGATTTACTGGACTTTAACGCAACGCCGATCGTCCTTTTAAACGGACCGGAGGATTTCGGGGCTGGCTCTCTCGTAAGAGGCGAGTGTAAGGCGAACAGAGTGGCTGCCTGGAAACGCGAGCGAGGTGATGTTCCCGGGCTGCGCGGGGTCATTTACTGCGACTGAGAAAAAAAAAAAAAAAATCCGCCTGCAATTTATTTTAGGGTCTGCACAAACGGTATTGTTGCGTATTATTAACTAATTCATAATTATACCCCCATTACGCCGTCGATTCGTTCCCCTCCCCTCCCGTTCCCCCGGTTTTCTCAGGCTTGGAGAATTGAACCACCGCAAAATATTTACAGTCTCGAGTGTTTTTAAATGGGCTTTTTTTGTGTTTTACAGAATAAAAATCTCTATTAGTGTTTAAACAAACACCATGCCAGTCTCTTAAGCCTTCCAGATGTTTGCAATAAAATGTCAGGTTTTGCCTTTGGGACTCGAAATAAAATTTAACTACCTTCACCCTGTAATTATTCTCTTAGCTCTCCCTTCATAAATTTATCTGCTTTCTATCAGGAGAGAAAAAAAAATCCGATTATACACTTGGGTTGTAAAAAACAGCCACTACTTTCCCTCCATTTTACCAGGACTTCTCCCTCACTCGTTCGGGCACCACAGCCCAAGGCGCGTTAGCATTATTTCTGGCTCTCCTGCTTTCCGGGCGGCAGAAGGAGAGCGGGCAGAGCAGAAGCGCATCGCAGGCTTCCCTGGGCGTAAGGCAGCAAAATGCCCCGTGTCCCTGGACCTGCCCCCGCACCCCAACCCGGCCACCGTGCTCCGGGAGGGGACGGGAATGGGGAGCTCAAAGTGTCCCCGGACTTCCTCCAACTCCAGACATCGCTTCTTCGCGGGCACTGATCAGACCTGACTGCATTTCGGAGCCTCCCCGTGGAGCTGTTTGGAAATAGGCAATTATGATGAACAATTCAAACAAAGCAGGTTCCCCTCACAAAGGCGAAGGTCCCGGGTAGGGAGCCCTCTGACTTACTAGCTACTAACTTGGCACAGCGAAGGCAGGGTTAAAGCCGTGCATTTTTGTATTTACCACCCTAAACTTCCGAACAACCCAGTTCGATAAGCGAGGCTCCCGATATTTTTTCTTTCTTCATTTTTTTCTGTCTACAAGCCCTCTTCGTTCGGCTTTCAGGGTCGCGGAGTGTCCGCGGCTTGTCAGCTATTGCTGCTTGAACAAAAAAACCCATTCGCTTCCCCTGCTCCTCGCTCCAGGAGCTCTGCAGTCCCCGGCACAGCCTCGGGGCGCTCCCTCCTGGGACTCCCCGCTCCCACGCCACAGGCGCCCCGGGGGTGGCTGCTGCTGCTCCCGTTGCCCCTTATGTTTTAATCCCCCCACCCTCCCACTCTTTCCTCTGCAGATTTTCTACCTGCCCCGTGCTGGGGTCTCCCTTGGCAGGTGAATTCCCGTGGCCGCTGCTCTCGGGTGGCCAGAGGCCAAGGGCAGGGCCGGGGGCAGCAAGCCCGGGGGGGAGCGGGGGTCTCCCCTCCCCGGGAAGGCTACGGCGCAGCTCCCGGCCCCTCCGAGCTCACCACCCACCTCGTTACCTTCCTGAGACTTTTATCTGTCCCCCCGGGGAGGGCTGGCACGGCGAGGTGAGGAAGGCCCGGCGCAGAGGGGAAGGGGAGGTTGGGCTCCGCGGCCTCTCTGCGCCCCCCCTTGCCCCCCGACCCCATCCGCAGTGGGTGTCCGAGGTTTCCTGGTGGCCTCCCATTCCCTGCCCCTGCCCCCCATTTGCAGGTGTACTCAGGGCGGGAAGAGACTAAAAGAGATCTCAGAACGGTCCTCGGTGTTTGTTTGGTCGTTTTCTTTCTTTTTTTTTATTTTTTTTCCCCCAAGAAATAAACCGCCCTGGCGGGGATTTGGAGGAGAAAGCCTAGAGGGTAAAGGGACCTTGGAAAAAGCAGAGGAAAAACCGGCAGCGGGGCTGTATCTGGACAAGATCCCGACCTAGGAGCTTTAGCCAGATTTACCATCAGAGCCAGGACACGCGAGCCGACCCCAGGCCACGGGAGATTTTCCTCTGGGGCGGCCCCCGGGAAGGCGGCAGGCCAAGAGGCAAGCATCTCCCAGGGGCCGGGGGGCTTCGCACGGCTACGCCGCTGAGCACGGTCCCGTCCGGGGAATGGGGCCGGGGCTGCCCAAGCGCAGCCGGCGTGGAGGTTTCTGTCCCGAAGTAGCTGCTCCCGGCCGAGCTCTGCTTTACCGCCGTGGCAGAGGGAAAGAAAAAGGGTAAAACCCACGCCGACAGCAAACAGCACTTTACACGGCGGTGCGCTGAAGAGCTACAGGTTATTGCCGCTATTACAATTTTGGGTGGATTATTTTGTTTTGTTTTGCCATTTTATTTTTATTTTATTACTTTTTTTCCCCCCAGCACCACGCACACCTTGTCTCCCAAGCCCACAGGCACGGGGGACTCGCTGTGGTAGGTAGGGAGAGGTGGTGCTTCTCCCACGCGTGGGGTCCACGGCACCTCGCAGCCGCCCCAGCTGCAAGGGGACGGACCAAGCGAGCCTTCCCCTCACCTGGCAGCCGCCTTCCCCCCCTATCCCCACACCTAGCGCACGCCAAACAGACGGCGACCCCAGAAAACGCTGCGGGTTTCGCACACAATGGCTCTCGTATGGGGCACCGTAGGCGGACAACCGGCCCCTTGTTACCGAGACGGGATCCGAAGTCCGCTTTTCCAGGGAAGAAAGCCGAGCTGCGCAGAGCATTTCAATGTGTGTTCAGTCAAAAAAATAAATATTAAGGGGATTATTTTTTTTCTTCAAGGCACAGCTCTTTGAACCAAGAGAGGTCTGTGCGCTCCCCTACCTCAGACATGGTGTGTTATACTGTAAACAATCCCGTTTAGCGCCGATCCTAAAACTCGGCAGACTTTAACGGGGCTATTCAAAAGAGCGGGGGGCAGAAGGATGTGATCACTCTGCTGTCGAAAGTAGGTATTTTCCGCGCCCTGCTATCAGCGCTAGGCACGGCCGCAAAAGCAGGAGAGCGGTCCCCGGCCTTAGCTTCGGGCAACGTATGCGGCACAACCGCAGCCACTTCAGACCCCGCTTCTTTCCCTCCACGTGAAATGCGGCCGCTGTGTAAACCAGGCACGCCAGAAACCCGGCTCCGATCCGCACGGGCCGGCCGTGGTCCGTCGGGGCCAGCCGGGACGGGGCGGGAGGGAAAGTCCGCGGTGCCCATCACCGCCGCGCCGGGCCCCAGCCCGGGCTCCCCTCCTGCACCGCAAACCTCGCTCCGCGCCCGGAATTTACCCAGATTTACTATTACTCGAGCTGTGATTGCCGTTTTTATTATTTTCCAATAACCAAAAAGCTGCCGGGAACTGGGCTATCCAGGACGAAACCCTGGGTTATCCCGAGGCGGTGTGCTTCTACCGTTTGCAGTGTGGCTTGCCCGCCTGGCAGGGCGATTTTTATTCATTATTATTTTTATTTTTGTTCCCCCGCTTCGAAGATCGAAACCTTTGAAACGAAAGGAGAGCGAACCTTTCCTCCCCGCGGCAGCACGGCTGCTCCCGGGGGCTCTCAGCAAACGGGGAATCCCGCTCGGTGCTGGCTGCTTTTCCCCCGGGTCACTTTCTATCACCGTATTGATATTACAGGCGGATTTATCTTCTCCTCCGTCTCCCGGAGGAGGAGGCATCACCGCAAAACTGCGACCCCGAGACCCCGGAGCGTGTGCGACCGGCCCCGGAGGACTCTCCCCTCTGCAAGGCCTCTCCCTGCCCCCGTGAATGCTCCCGGCGCGTCCCCACCGCCAGGGCACGGAGTCACCAGGGACGCGTGGCAGCACCGGAGGAGGGGCAGGAGGCGTGAGACGGGGGGCACGGACCCCAGCCTGCAGGGGGAACCCCCCCCCGCCCGCGGTGCAGCCCTTCGGGTGCTCGGAAAGCAAGGTTTTGCGGGCGGGAGGCAGCAACCAGCTGCTGACCACCGGGGCCAAAAGCTGAGACCCCTGCGGCGGGGAGAGCGAAGTCCCCCGGGAAGCAGCGGGGGGACAGCCCCGGAGCGCTTCCCGAGGCTGCCTCAGGTGGGCGCAGCCGTCGGGGGGATCAGTGAGAGGTTTGCTTCAGCAGCGGGGGGGCTGGCTGGGGAACTCAGGCGCTGGCTGAGGGCTGGGTGGGAGATTTGGGTGGGACAGAAGGGGCACAGCGATTTTAGAGGGGGGCCGACGGCTTCTACCGCCGTGGCCTCCCCGAGGGGGCGAGCAGCCCAGCGAGGGAGACCTGGCTGCGGAGCTCGGCGCCGCTGTCCGTGCAGGAGGACGTTCAGCCTCCCGCATCCTTTGTGCGTGGATGGCAGGCGGTCAAGAGGTACTGCCGCCGACTTTGGGCTTCGGTGAGCCGGGATCGGCGCGGCTGGAGCTGCCGCACAGCAACCAGCCAAAGCCAGCCTGTGCCACACTGCAGCCTCGCTCGGGGAATAGGAGCCCTGCCTTCGGAAAACAAAAAAAACACAATAGAAATTAAACGCTCGTCTGAGTGTGACTACTTCTTTGACAGGGGCTGACCGGAACCGGGATGCTTTCCCTCGCCAGCACACACATTTGCCCCCCGCTCCCCCCCTGCACCCTGGGCCGCCCCGCCAGGGAGAAGCTCTCCAGGGGCTGGGATGAGCCCCAGGCCTCGGGTGCCCGCAGCTCCCCGGGGGGAAATGCGCAAGGGGGGACAAGCGTGGCCTCGTCTTTAAAACAGCGGGTCTGAGCGACAGCCGGAGTCAAAGATGTCCCCATAACAACAAGGAATTGAAGTTTTCTTCTTTACAGATGTGTTGTTGCAGATCAGGCTATTTGCTAAGATCCCCTTGTGTCTTGATAATGCTGCCCTGCTGCATTTGCTCGCTGTCCGTTGATGTGGTTTCTCTTCTTGCCTTTCAGGATTATAAAAGTCTCTCTCTCTCCCTCTCCCTTCTCCTCTTTTCTCTCTAAAGCCGGGTTTCAGAGGAATGTTGGCTAAACCTCCTCATCTGCTGCTTTCTTTCCCCTGTGATGGCAAAACCAGCGTCATTTGTGGACTTGCCCAATGCAAACATTGCATTAAGAAGTATTTCAAGGCATTTTATTGTTGCTCTGCAGTCCTTTGATGTGGTCTATAGGCACCAATTGTTGATTTCTCCCTACTACTCCTCAGTGTCAGCATCTCGTTTCTGTCGCTATACCCCCACCCCCTACTTTACTCCCCCCAACTCCCTGCCCCACTTCTCCCTTTAAAAAATACATATTTTTGTACGGTCCCGACAGATCCTCCCAGCCTCCCTCGCCACTTCACCCGCTGGTCAGCGCTGTCGCACCTCCCATTTCCCAGAGGAGGGCCACCTCTAGCGGTACCGGGATGCCTTCTCCCCCTGTAGACCAAGGATTTCTTCGCTCGCAGCTCCCCACCGAGGCTGCAGGGAGGGAAACCCGTGCCCCGGCTCCCCGTGTCACGGGACCGCGCACGGCCGCGGGATGGCAGAGAGGTTTTCGTGGTGCCAGTGGCTCCCATCGGTCCAGGCGGCTGGCGGGAGCTGCTGGGGTCCAGGAGGGAGCATCCTCCGCGCATCTCGAGCGGGCAGGCGGTGAGCAGCCTCGGGAAACAGCCCCGCAGGGGCACGATGAGGGGGATGCAGGGAAAGTGGGGCTGACCCGAGCCGACATCTTCGGGATGGAAAGGCAATGGAAGGGCATTGGATGGAAGGGCAGAGACTGCCCAGGGAGAAAATCACCCGCGTACTGGCAAGGTTCAAGACGACCAGCGCTGGCACTGCACTGCCGGACAGTCGGCCCGGGAGGCCGGCGCTGTTTTTGAGATGGCAGAGTGGCTGGACCAGCGTCTCTGGGTTCCGTCCCCCCTTCTTCCTCGCATTTGATTTCCCTTAGCCAAACAAACGCCCGCAGCCAAGCTCCGCACGGGTCGGTCCCTGCCCGGAGCCAAACCCTGGGGCAGGGAGGGGGCGGCCCGAGGAGCCCCCAGGCCCTCCCAAGGAGGCAATTGAGAATCTGCTCCCGTCCGGGAGCGCTTAGCGCTGCCCCTGGCCGGAGGGACGGTGAGGTTACCAGAAATGTGATGCTCGAGGTTTTGTCTGGGGCGACCGCTGCTGGGGAGGACTCACAGACGGGCACGCACCAGCGACAGCAAGGGGCACCCCCAGGTGCTCTAAAGGAGAGGGGCTGGTCCCCTCTGCCGCCTCGGGTGCTGGGCCTCCCCGTGTCACCCCCGTTCCCGTGCTGTCCCCCAGCCACGCTGCCAAGAGCTGCCGGTGCCGGGCTCCTGGCAGCCCGACGTGCGCGCCCCTCGCCGAGGCATCGCGAAGGGAACATCCCTCGCACACTCCAGCCAGACCCATGTGCACTGGCAGAGACTTTTCCCTTGTGAACAAGCGTGGATGTAAAACTTAGCCCTGAGCAGATGTTCCCGCAGCCAGGCTCGTTTGGAGAGCAAGCCCCCTTCCTTCCCTGCCTCCTCATTCCTGCGCTCTCGGCATTTACTATCTGCCTCCCCGCCCCCTCCCCAGCACTGCCCAATGACCTCATTCCCTGCATGTTTGCCATTACGCGCCGAGCTACCCAACCATTTTTTAAAAAATTAAAAAATATAAATTGCTGCTTTGTGAGATCAAAGTAGAGATTTCTGGTGCATCTGGAGACTGGAGAAAAAAATTGGAGCAGCAACAGTTGCACAACTTCAAAGTGTTTTTAACAATGATTTTTCTCCTTCCTCTCCTCCCCAATCTTTCAAGCATCAGATAAAGACAATGGGCTCCGTGGCTGTTTTCCAAAGAAATAACCTGCCTAAAGGGCCATACAAAATCTCAAATAGACAGGAAACACCTTACACGGCTTTCTTCTTTCGATCAAATAGAAATAATACAAGACTCGTCTTTCTGCTCGCCCCAATCCCTTCGCTACCAAACAGCGTCTGCGGACTGTGTTATAACGTGTAGGGAAACGAGTTTCAGGCTCGAGCTGCGACTGAGTCTTTATTCTTTTATAGAGGCTTCTAAAAACCCTGCACATGCCCCATATAACACAACAGCCGAGTGTAACCCAATAACTTGTAGGAAAGGAGCACAAGGGAAGATTTCACCAGCAGACGTCGTCGGCCCAACAGGGGATGCAGAGGACGGAGACAGGGTGCAGCGCAGGGACTTTTGTTCCCTTCATTACGAGGGATTTGTCTGCCCCGGGACCCTCGGGATAAGTGGTCTGAACACGGGAGAAAAAGGAGGATGAGCAAACCACGCTCTCCTCCTGCCAGCCGCGGTGGCCTCTTCAGGGACTCGGTGGCCTCCAGTGCCATCCCATTAGCCCATTTCCAACGAGAAGATCCACGACACTTTCTTACCCCGCTAATCCTTCCCCCAGAGTCCCTTAAACCGCCGGGTGCTGAGGCGGGGGGCTGGAAACGCCGAGGCCGAGAAGGGCAAGCCCGCGGCGGCGGCTGCAGAGGCCTGGAGGCTGCGCTGCTGCCCGGGGGACCGCGGTGACATGGCGGGTCACCCCTCCCTGTCCTCCCGTGGCCGCTGCTCTCCACCGCCCTTGGCTCCGGCCATGCAGGTCGGCCTGCGCGATGCCGCTCTGGCATCAGCCGCTTTTATCGCTTTTATTTTACGACTTTAGCTCCTCTGGTTTCCGCGGTTTTGTGTTTTTTCTTTTTTTTTATTTCTTTCCTTTTTTTTTTTTTTTTTTTTTTTTTTTTTTTTAAGCGCACGTCCCGGGAGGACGCGGTCCAGCCGCGCTGTTACGGGATTAATCCTTGCTGCTGCAAAGATTTCACGGCTCCCTGTACCCTCTTTAGGTTTCACCGCTCGGTTTCCAGGTTCGCACAGCGCGTCCCAATAAGCCACGCTTCAGGAGGCCTTTTCGTTTTAACCCCGGACTGGAAAACAACTCGGCACACGCTTCCCCCTCCCACGAGAGCGGCAGCCTCGCTCCCCCAGCCTTCCCGCACTAGCTGGGATGGAGCACGAACCTTCAGCTCTATCACGCGAAAAAGCTCCCGAGCTTTTTGGGATGGGAATGTCCGCGGCAGCAGAGCTGAGCCCGGCCGCAGTTTCACGGCTAAACGCGGAGCGGCTCTTCCTTTCGTGGAGCGACTTCTCTTTAGGGTATTGCCATTTCCCAAAACACGTCTGTCTAGAAACAGAACTGGGGTGGTTGCATGAACTCGTCGTCCAATACACGGTTGTGAAATCGTTCATGTCCCGCTCGCAACCGCGGCTACATCACGGAAACGGGGGAAATGCCGGTGGAAAAAAACGTAACTGTTTCGGAAATCAGATCGTGTTTATTCCCGGAGAAAAAGCAACATCAAACTGGTAGCCTATTCCAAATGCGCCTACAGGGAGACGAATGTTACATCCTTTCACACCATCCAGGAGCTGACATTTCTCGTTTATACATTGACAGGGCTCGGGAGCTTTTAACAGGTCGATGCTCATGTATATAAATATAAATACAAATACATTTCCATTATAGAGGCCCTCTGACTTTTGACTGCTGTGATTGGGCTTTGGTTTGGGGGCCTTAGCTGTTCAAGAATAAGACGGGTGTCTCTGTGTTTCATAACTCAAATAAGAACGAATCGGAGGTGGATGGAGGGAGGGAGGGGGACACCAAAACAAACTGGTAAAAGAATGGACGTATACCTGAACACTCACTGATTTAATCTAGGCTGCCTCTCCCAAGAAGTTCAACCCCAAAGGTAGACAGACAGACAGGCGGATAGACCGGCAGGCAGGGGTCAGACAGACTTTGCAAGTGAGAAAAGGAGCTTGAGCTCAGCATGGAAAGGGCTGGCACAATTCAGAGAGCAGAGCTTACTCGGATTTATTTATTTGGATGGAAACATATATCGCGTTTGCAACCACTGTCTCGCACAGAGTAAAACCGCACCAACACTTTCCTGTCGAGTTCAGAGCAAGAAGGAGGACGCGGAGTAAACTGATGCTGAGAAGCTGGCGGCTCAGACACAGCGCAAAGAGGGGTGACAGCCGGGGGCCACATTACTCATACTCACCCCTCTGCCTGGCCAGCGGCTCGTGGGGAGACCGGGGACAGTGCTGCCGGGATGCCTTCAAGCAGCAACCGCGCACGGACAGAGCAGCCCACGGCACACACGCACACGGAGGACGCTCCCACGCACACACACACGCAGCGACACGCGGGGCCGAGAGGCGGGCGAGCCCCCGCTGCGGGCTCCGGGCTCCTGCGAGAGCAGCGCCGGGGGAACCGAGAGGGGTCCCGGCGGCACCGCCTCGGGCCGGCTGCCCCCCGACCCCGCTCCCCGAGCGGGGAGCCGCCGTCTAGCCCGCGGGCGCTGGCACCTGAGGGCGGCGGCGGGGGGGGCTGCCTGGCACCTTGCCCCCCGCCCCGCGGCGCTGCCTGCCCCCTGCCTGCCCCCTGCCCGCCCCCTGTTAAGCAGCCCCCGCCTGCTGCGCGCCCCGGAGCTCCCCCCCGGCACCGCACTCACCCTCTGTTACCAGCAGCTTTACGCGTCCCTTCCCTCTCTCTTTATTTTCCTTTCATTGCTATTCATTTATTTTTACTGCTTTTTTTGTTTGTTTGTTTGTTTGTTTGTGTCACACGGGATCTTAACTCTAATTCTCGATCTGTTTGCTATGGCAATCGATCGCTCAGTGTTTCGCCCGTTTTCCGCGAGATCAACCGCGGTTTTCCGAGGCATTTTTAACTCCTTCTTAAGGATGGAAGCGCTTCCTCAGAGCCCTCTTAACAGCACTTTTGCCCGACACTTCGTTTAATCTCTCTGCCCAGACAGATTTCCCAAACCACCCTACACCACTGCAAGCCTTAGAATGTGGAAGGAGTCAAATTCTTATAAATACGCCTTTCCCAACTCAGAGCTGCCCAGCACGCAAGAATTAGAGGGAAAAAAACTAAACCATATGTGTACAACGCCACATTCCGTATTGCACTATAAGATAAAGAGCTTTGCAGCATTTATTCACTGGAAGTCATTACAAAGAAAGCCCGGAAAGATTATATCCGTGTTTGGGAGGCACACGGCTGCTCGGAAAAGTTCTTTTGGGCACGGCAACGCTTGGGAAAAGCCGCTTTGGGCGTCGCAGTGGCCTGAAATCAGGCAGAAATGCGGCTCGGCGGGGCCGACCCCCGGAGCGCCGGGAGGAGCGGCGGCGGAGACCGGGGCGAGCCGGGGTGAGCAGCCGGGGGCGGGCGGCGCCCGGCCGGGGCGAGCCGCGGGGCGATGCGCAGCGCCCACGGCACCGCCGCCGCCTCCGGCTCCCGCGGCCGCCGCTGGAAGCCGTGGGGCTTCCCCGGGCTCTGCCGAGGGAAAAGCCGCAGGGGGCCGCGGAGCCGGCTGCGGCTGCTAGAGCTGTACCGCGCACGGAAAGGTGTCAGGCGCTCAGGGCTTCATTGCTCGGAACAGATCACCTGCCTAACCATTTTCTGTTTCCTCTTTCTCCCCTAAACTGGTTTTGCTCGTCGGGAAGTTGCTGCGATTTTCCCCGCTGAGATGCTTGAAAAGCAAGAGCGCTTGCAAGAGCACAGCGTGCAGCCACTGCCCACCCGCCAACCTGTGGTCCCAGGGGGCCTGCAGGGCCCGGGGGCTCCGGACAGCCCCTCTCTGCCCGGCTGCTGCCCCTCTCCACGCCGCGCCGGGGCTCGCAGACCTGCGGCGCCGGGCCCCGCCAGGTTTAGCATCGCTAAAAACATCGCCCCAAGGCTGGGATACGCGGCCGGGAGCAGAAGTGGCTTTCCAAAACCCGCGTCTTTGCTTTTGTTTCGAAGGCACAGCTCTTTTTTTTTTTTTTTTTTTTTTTTTTTTTTTTAGCGCAGTTTTTAGCTAGTCGGCGGGGAAGGAGAAAAGCCAGGAGGAAAAGGTCGCAGATGAGAGCAGAGCCCGTCCCGCAACAAAGAAGACGTGCTTCTTTATCTGCCGATACCCGCGTGGTGCTGTGGCGGAAACGAGCAGGATCAGGTGTATTTTGCCCTGCTGATCCTATTTAATGCTCTCTCTTGAACGTGAAATAATGGAAGGTCTCCCAAGCAGCGCAGCACGATTCTCCTTCTCTCCCCGCGTTAGGGAGGTGTCGGCTCGGGCCAGCCTTCGGCTCGGCTCGTATTTTGGTGCTTAGGGTAGCAAATGACCTTCGACGAGCAGACGTGACCGCGCCTGCACAGTCCCCTCCCGCACGCTCTCAAACCGCTCGGCCACCGAAATCCTCCCCGGCCTCCGGCTCGCTTTAGGGAAAGTGCTGAGGAATAATTCCCGGGAGCGAGTCAGAGAGATGGGGCCTGAGCCACGAGTCGAACCTCGTAGCCCCTGGGGGGTTTCCCCACCCCGACGGCGGGGCAGAGCCTACCCCGATTTCTGCTCTGAGAGCTGCGGGAGGGGGAGGAAGGCTCCCTTCAGGCTGCCGACACCTCGGGGCGGCCTCCGGCGCATCGTCCTAGGAGGGGCAGGGAGGGAGAGGACAAGGCGATGCGCGACTCGAGTGCCAGGGCTCCTCCGGGTGGCTTTGGGCGTTTGGGAGGGCTGGGAAACGCTCGGGGCTGGACGAACACCCCGGGGCCACGGAGGAGCCCGGGGGGGGGGGGGCGGGACACGCAGCCCAGCCTCAGTGCGCAGCGGGGGGCTTGCGTGAGCCTGGCAGAGCTTCCGTGTCTCTCGGAGCCCCACGTCGCCTCGCTTGCAAAGCCACAGGAGGGCGAGGAGGGGAGGGGAGGCCCCGATTTCCCCCCCCGCCGCCCCCGAGCCCCCTCCGCGCCCGCGGCTGCCCCCTGGCGACCTGCGCCGCGCTGCGCCCCCCGGCCTCTGGGCGCGGAGCCCCCCGCGCAGGGGCAGCTCCCTCCCGCCCGCCCCACCACGGCGGAGCTCCCGTGGCACGTCCCCAGCCCAACCTGTTTTCTCCATTGGTGGCTACTTTCGGGACGGGGTGGGTGGGGTAGGGGTGGGGAAGAGAGTTGCAGCAGCAGCAGCAGGCAGAGGCTTACCGCCCTAGAGACATCCACCAGCACAGAGAGGGCCAAAACTGCTCCTAAAAAAAAAAAAAATACCAAGCCTAAACTGTTTACTATTCAGGAAATTTAGTAATTATTTTTCCCCTCCCTGTAGTGGCATTACCCTTCTTTTGATATTAGATCCTTGCTAGAGGCCCTCAATTTCAGACTGCAGGGAAGAGACAAAGAGCAAGGAGCTGCAGCAGAGATTGTAGTGCAAGCTGCTTTCGGGATATTTTCAGGCATTTTTGAACCAGAACAAAAAGTATCAAGTTAGAGTGGAATAGCCTACAGGTTTCTGTGAAGCAGACAACTTTGATGCTTTCATTGGATCCGTTATTTATTACTCCGGATTGAACTGGCTGCCCTCTGGCACATTTCACTATGTTTATTCATGCCACAAGCACCACTAATAGTATTTCTTCCTGAGATGCACTATAACTCAAAGCCAAGTGAGGGCATCTTCAACTGGAAGGCTCAAAACGCTTAGCAAATATTAGCTTAGCCTTCCTATACCTCTGCAATGCAATCTCATATGCCTCATTTTATAGCAAAGAAAACTGAGACAAAACAAGTTAAGCAATTTGTTCAAGGACGTCAAAGAAATAAAAGGCAAAACACATTTTAAGATTTTCTTTTCTTAAGAAGAGAGCAAAAATCTTCCCATAGAAATAACACTAAAAGAGCAGAATAACAGAAGGCAGACAACAAAGACACAAAGTAGATTAAGAACTACAGACCACAATGGCCTTGCTGATATACATTTTGTTGTTTTATATGAAATTGTGGAAGAAAAAATTCTACAAAGTTGATAGGAAATCTCTACTCTAATTTTCAGCTGATGATACTCAGTTGAGGATACATTAAGCATTTTATTAAATTGAAGAGAGCTAAGACAACTCCCCCAAACCTTCCAGCATCCATTAAATCTTCTCAGGCCACCCAGAGATCTCCCTTGACAACCCACTCATCATCCACTGAAACATCCTCATAAACCACAAAGATGACATTCACACTTCAGCTAATCCATCTCTTCAAAGGCAAGCAGAGAGGAGAGTGAAGCCCTTTGAATCAGGGCTTTGCTGGCTTAAAGAAGGAAAAAAGTGGAGTTTCCACTCCAAGGCAGTCTGCCAGCATGTGATGTGGGTAAGCAAAATGGATTAAAATAGCAGTGATGCTCACCACCTCAATTCTGCTGTTATTTTGTACACGTATACGATAAATCTGAAGTCTATTTTAACAACACTGTGTCTCCATAGGAAGTAAGACCCTTAGAAATAAGAACCCTGTAAAAGCACATTTCATCTTCAGTGGAGCCAGAATAACCTGCTCTCACATATAGGTCAGCAACACACCTGAATCCAAGATCTTCAGAATCCCAGCACATCCCTGAACCATTTCTGCAATGGTTATTAAACCCCAAAATGGCACTTTCCCAATGGGTCACAGCAATCCTACGCAACATGCAGCCTTCACACAGTCCATGTGGTATATTCATCTATTTCACAGTTTACTTCTAGGGGGCTCAGGTTGCTGGGCATAAGCTAGGAGTGTTGCAGCTTGGATCAGTTTTCTCAATGGTAGCAGTAATAATCCTCTGCCAACCAACATTTTCCCAAAGTCCATCAAGGCCCTTCTGCCTCGTGGGTCAATGGGCATGCCTCGAGAATGCATGTGCTCTGAGAAAGAAATGGGTTATTCATTCAGGTCCAGTGCACTCAGCCTGAAACTAGACAGTACGTCTAGTGCTTCTTGAGAGGTGTTCTTGACATGATGGGGAGGCATTTTCTTTGCATCAGAACTACAGTCTAACTGTGGTCCTTTGAGTTGCCTTGTCCACATGGACTCCACATATGTCCCAGGAATGAATGACTGGATTCTTTTAAAAGAGGTGCAGCCATTAAAGTTCAACATTCACTCTGCACAACTTTCTTTCTCTTGCAAGAAAAAAAATTGTAACCTATTTTTAAGAGCAAGAATCTCAAGAGCAACTTTCTGATCAGGACAGAAGGCAGGACAGCCTGCACATGCGTGTAACAAGTCTTTAAAAACCACAGCCACTGTAAAGTAAATCACAATTTTTCCTTCTATTCTCTCTTTTTCTCTTCCTCTTTCTTCCTTCTCTCTTTTTTATTTTTCTTTCTCCCTTTCTCTCTTTTTCTCCCTCCCTCCCTCCCTCCCTCCCTTCCCTTCCCTTCCCTTCCCTCTTTCTTTCTCATCTACACAACTTCAAGTTTTAAGTGTTGGCAAGCAGTTCCATCAGTATCAGAAAATAGGTGAGGGTAGCTTAAAAAGAATGGATGCCACACCACCACTCACAGGTTACTCGTGGCCCACAAGCCTAAGCAGAAACAGAATATTGCTATTTTTTCCGATTCTTGCTGTAGGAACATTTGCCAGACAGACAGTGAAGGAATAAATGTGGGCAAAGAAAGCCCCAGCCCACTCAGGAAGATCTTTCTTGGCTTGAGTGCTCAGTTCAAGAGCCACTTATTGAGATCTTTGTTATTCATTCAGCAAACACCATGAAAAGTGTCTTGAAATACATCTGAACAACTGTTTCCAGTCACAATAAAAAGTCAGTTCCATAACATTCAAGGTCTTTCTTTATTCAGAGAGCGGTATGATCTAGGGAAGGAAACATGAAAGTAAACAGGGTGAATGAAGGCAGAGACCACCTACACCAGAAACACTGGATAACATCAGAGAGTAACAATGTTGATAAATCTCATCTGTACTTAGCTTAACAATATGTTTTTGTAGATGCTGGGGTATCATGAAAGAAGTTTTCACCAAAGACAGCAAAAAGAACACATGTTCAATGCGTCTAACAGAAGTTTCATTGACTTTCTCAGTACCTGACCATTGCTTCATGTGGATGGATGACAATAAAACCAGACTATGACTGAAGACATACTTAGGAGAACACATGGGACAACTGATGTTGTCCACGCAGGATCTCGTGCTTCTGCTTTGTACAACCTGAAGTTCCCACCTAAACTGTGAGCATCTTGTTTCAGAATGATTTACGGCAGTAAGAGAGATGTGATTCCACCTTACTCTGTTGTAAGCTGCTGCTTCCCAACTGTGGGAGTTAATCCATTAACCCTTCAGATTAGACGCACACAGTCTTTATTTACACTGATTGTATAAAGGAAGCAGATGGCTTACTTCATCACAGACTTGTGACTTGTCATGTCAGCCATATGAATGAGACTATGACCATGCTCCCATACCCAGGCTTTTACAAGCATGCTGTTACTACCAAACTTTTAATAACTTGTAAGGACTTCAGTGTTGGAACTCTTGTCCTGACATTTCATCTTGCAGATAGGCCAAATATAGCACATCTGGAACTGATCGAACCTTCTGGTGTGGCATAGATTTGCCGTTCCTGCCTCACAGCCATGTTGGAGTGCTGAGAGCATGACAGCACAACAGACATTAAGCTCAGTGCTTTGTTTCATGTCCACGGGCAGTATGAGACCACTCATGTAGTGTATAATCTCATCTTCAAGTCATGGTGTTCTGTGACAGCAATTTACCACAGCAGCAAAATCTCTACCCAGATTTTTAACTGTCCATTGCAACTGGGCACTTATGCTCATCCCTCAGTGTAGGTTGGCATTCCATTTTATATGAAATAATTGTTGAAAACAAAGCTGCCTAAAAGCAAAATAATCATCAAATTGTGGTCTCTGCATAACAATATGGAAGTGTTGCACGTAGAATGATTTTTCATTGGCACAAAGCAAAATAAATTCTGTCAAATCTTTCATAATATGAGCATTAGCACATGCAAAAATCAATAATAAAACAAAACAAAAACAATCATCATCAACAACAAAAGCATATAGAAAAGATGGTGAGAATCAGCACAGAATCTTTTGTGACAAGAAGGAATTTTCTGTTACTTTGAATGCCATTCAGTCACCAAAGGACTATGAGATAGAGAGCTTGGTTGGAAATTCAAAGTTAAACAGAAGTCTTGTCTCACAACCTATTGAGCTGAAAAATAAAATAGAAAAGCTTTAATTAGATGGATGAATGTCACAGAAGATCACAGCTTTTCCATAGCATTTTCATTGAAATTGGCTGACACAAACAGTAAAGTCCCACAATGGAAGGTACTTCTGAAATAATGAGAGGAGATGCCTGGGTCCTTCCAACACTTTTGACTACACAAGAAAGTGCCATTCTTCTTATAGCTATTATTGCCAAATTTACCCAGGCAGAAGAAACAGACCAATAATTTAAATGAAATCAGATAGTCCAATATAGGAGATGGAGGGTTTCCTAGCATGAAAACATCTCTTCTGAGCAGAAAACCTTTTCCACTAGACTCCCTATGCTATCTCTTTCTCTCTGTGAAGCAACTGTTTGTAAACAGGTAGCCATCAGCCAGTAACGCAAACAGAGATATCAATAGAGTGAAAGATACGTCTGTTGTTCTTAAAATAAATCTAGACAAGCTGGACCACTGAAAGAGCATGCTCATTAGACATAAGACTCAAACCCACATGGGTCCATATTGTTGCTATTAGCAGAACCACATCCAGACCCTTTCTGAATTTTATCGTCATCTTAGAGACATATTTCCCAGTAAATTTCATGGTCTAAATTGGGAGCACAGAACTGTGACTCACATACAACATCTTCTTGTCAGTGGTAAGAGGATTTCCTTGGAACCATTGTTGGCAAAGACAAATGTCTCAACCGTATAAACATTTTAGTTAGATCTTAATAAATAGTTATTTGTTGGGGAGTTGGTGTTAATCTCTAAATGTAAGTGGACCTCTTCAGTTATTTGGAGATGCTGGGTCCATCTCTGTTCTGATACTGTGGTCCTAACCACCATCGTATGTACTTCCCATACAGTAAGCATACAGGAATGAGAGAGGAAGAGATTTAAGTACTAAGACTACAAATTACTGCATGTATTCAAGGAAGAAGATCACTGAAGAAAGGGAAGCTGAACAAAGAGCAACACAGAAAGCGAGGGTAGTAAGGATACATCTCCATCTTTCAACTCTTCTTTCTTCAATCAGGAAAGATACAATTTGATCTTCTACCCACCCAGTCTGGGATAACACCTGAGGTTGACTTCCACAGCAGCACAAGCAGCATCTACACTAGCACCATGACTGGGCGCAGGAGTGTCCTTTTGTAGAAGCTCCCCATTGTCCCCACTTACTGCAATTCAGCAGGCATCAGAGAAGTTTTATGGTTCATGAATTGGATGAAACCAAACAAGAAAATGCATTTCATGAGTGTACCTACTGTACTCCAGTTGTAAATAAACCCACGGGACCAGGCTAGAGTTAGTGTGAAACAAGTCCCTCTGAGATACATCACATCAGGCCCTCCACAAAAACTGTTTTGCTCTGAAGAGCTGTTCTGACTCATCTGCACTACTTTGTTAAAGTAAGTACTGCCACAGAACACCATTTAAAATGGGTGCTTACAAAAACATTCTGAAGAGGAAGCAGGGAGTTCAAAGAAGAGCGAAGAGATCACAGTAGCTTGGTATCAAACAACTTTTACTGATAGTAGCAAGCACATGTTGCTTCAAGCTCAGCTTCTTCCTGCCAAGCTCCTTCGGATGCCAAGTAAATGGTTCAAAGAACGCAAAGAGGCAGTCAGGCTAGGTCCAGCCAGACCCTTAACCTGAATGCCAAGATGGTTAACTTCCCAGAAAAGACATGCTTTCAGAAAACTGTAATAGGCAGCACACACCTGCAAACACCTACATTAGAGTCCCCTGAGAGGAGACAACTATAAAGATCATGGTTGTTAGCAGTATTGGGATTACTCTACTGGGTAGATGCAGCTTTTATTTTGGGAATTCCTGGACAAGAGCTACTAAAATAAAAGCTACTGAAATAAGTCAACAATTGGTAGGTGAACATATTCATTTTACAGAAGTCTGAATTTCCTGAAGAAGAAAAGAAAGGCTTATTTCCTTACTCCAAGGAAATAGGCCAGGCAAGTAAGATTTGTTTAATTGATAGGGGAAAGAGAAAGAAAAAAAAATATATATATATATTGTTAAGCTAAAGAGAAAACCCTGAATTTGATTGAAACATTGCTAAATATGTTAGGTACAAAGCCTGTGCACCAACCAAAGGGCTCTTCTGAAGCTTTTCTTCCTGCTCTGCCCTATGTGATTTTCATAAAAAAAAAAAAAAAAAAAAAAAAAAACCACGACTGAGGCACTGAAACATTGTAATTATCCACAAAGTCTATAATATACTTCTGCTTATAAATAATTATATATCTATGTAATTGTGTACATACAACACAAAAAATAGCTTACCACCCAATATGTTCTTTCTAGCCTGCAAGACAAAGATTACTGATCATAGCTGAAAAGATTACCTGGATCTGGGCTCTGTTTCCAGCTGTTATATTAGATATTGTCCAGCAGGCTTCCCTTTTGATAGATTCTTTAGGGTTGCTTAGCAAATGCAGTAAGCTCTGCAGGGCAGAACAGTTGAGAATTATCTGGGTCTGGGTATCAGTTGTCTCTCAGATGCAATTTAGAATTATTTAATTTCATAATGATCCACAGACTGGGCGGGTGGGATCGTGGGGGGTGCCATGCTAGAGAATGACAAAAGTAGACTAAACTCAATAAAAACTTGCTTTAAATAATTTGCTTCATGCCTTTGACAGTCATGATACAGAAATCCTCCACTAAGAAATGAGGAAGCTACAAACTTTGACAATCAAATAACTTTGGATGTTCCTTGATTTCACCACCAGATATGGAACAACTACATTGTAAATACTTTCTTTAGTCATAATTATATATTCTTATAATTACTAAAACTGGCAGTTGTGCTTAGCCAAATCTAACATTGCTTTTTATTAAACTGAACAGTAGTAGAGGATATGCAACATGTTGCCCCTCTCCTCCAAAAAAAAAAAAAAGTATTGAAGACATATGAATACTCCTATTTCCTCCTTACTGCAAAGGAGATGTGTTGAATGCCAGCACCAGGTGTTAGGTGAATTGAGTATCATATGTGTATAAAGACCTTAAAACTGTGATTTGTCTTTGCTACTGGAAAATGAGAGGTAAAAATTAGATATATTAATGTTAAAGATTTTCAGTATCTCCATGAATACTATGCTTGTTTCTCCTGAAGAACCAATTGTGGGACCTTTGCTCTAATCCAATCCAAGTGTCACAGCAAAAAATTTTATGACAATGCTGGCATGCAGTAGTAAGTGAACAAGGCTGTGTTGAGGAGAACTACAACTGGAAGGGGTATTTGCTTTTCATAATATTATCTGCTCTAACTTACAATGCCAGAGCTTGAGATTCTGTGTGAAAGAAAGATCATTAAAAAGTGGAAATCTACTTCAGCTGAACTGTCCTGTTCTTTAGTCTATCAAGTCCCACTCACTAAATATAGCTAAACTCGTGACAGCTTGGCTAATTAGCTGTACACTGTGTACAGACAACATTTTAACAACTTCTATTCATTTGCCTTTCACATTCCCTTGTATATATTTTGTTTGGACAACACAAAAAGTAACAAAGCCAGCTCTCTGTTATTTATTTTGATTTACTTTACCATCTTCACCCTTTTTTTTTTCTTTACTTTCTCTGCTAAGATTGTGCCACAGAAAAGGGATAAAAAGATTGCAGAAGTAAAGTATGTCAAGTTCTTTGGTAACTCAGGTTAGAGTTATGATACAAGCAGAAGAGTTAAACGAACCCAGTAAGCCTTCATCTTGACATTGATGAATAAAAATAATTGTGAGTTGTATGTTAATTTTTTGTCTTATTTCCCATGCAGACTGATATATATGTGAATCTGTTGTGAAACACTGGCCAAAGTCTTACAAAACTGCCTGAATATGCACAGCAATAACTATGCATAACTGTTCCTGATGTACTACAGCTACTTCAAAACCAGAGACTATTTATGAATACACTTATTCTTTTCAGAGGACTTGTCTACATTACATTTAGTTTCCCCTCATTCTTCCCATCTACTCTACTCCTCTAGTCTTGACTAACTTTAGAAACCAGCATCAAGTTCTTGCCTCGTGGCTCTCTTTCTTCAGATCCTTAACAAACAAATACAGGTCTCAGTGCAGATTCCCAAACACTCAGACCACAACTTTATGTTCTGCAAAATTAACTAATTCTTTCTGAATCACCTCACTATGATAATTAAGTAAATTAAAACTGAGCATCATATTTATTTAAAAAGTCTGTATTATATAGAAATCCCCCATTTTTCCAACTCAGTCATATAAGCCTACAGTCCCCCATGACAAATGCTACAGGCATATAATGGTTATGAGCTCACAGAGTACAGAGCTCAATTTACATTACAGTATAGCAATTTCATACACAGCACCGTTAAATATGCTGGCATAGGATAAGTAAGGCTTTTATTACATTTTAGCATGTACTAGAATCACAGAATATCCTGATTTGGAAGAGACCCACCAAGACCATTGAGTTCAACTTCTGGCTCCACACAGGACTACCTAAAAATCAAACCATATTTTCAAGTGTTGTCCAAACACTTCTTGAACTCTAGCAGGCTTGGTGATATGACCACTTCCCTGGGGAGCCTGTTCCAGTGCCGTTTCAGTGAAGAACCTTTTCCTAACATTCAGCCTGAACCTCCCCTGATGCAACTCCATGCCATTCCCTCAGATCTTGTTGCTGGTCACCAGAGAGGAGATCAGTGCCTTCCCCCCCACCCCCTTTTGTGAGGAAGCTGTAGGCTGCCATGAGTTCTCCTCTTCTTTAGGATAAAAAAAAAAACAAGTGACCTTAGCCACTCCTCTTATGTCTTGACCTCTAGACCCTTCATCATCTTTGTAGCTCTCCTTTGGACACTCTCTAATAGTTTTATGTCTTTCTTACATTGGGACACCCAAAACCACACACAGTACTTGAGATGAGGCCACACCAGCACATAGTAGGGCTTCCCTTCCTTCAACTGACTAGCAACGCTCTGCTTGATGCACCTCAAGGTATGGTTGGCCCTTTGGGCTGCCAGGGCACACTGTTGACTCACATTCAACTTACTGTTGACCAGAACCCTCAAAGCCCTTTCTGTGGGGCTGCTCTTCATCCTCTCATCTCATAGTCTGTATGTATATCGGGATTGCTCTATTCCAGGTGCAGAATCCAGCACTTGCTTTTTTTAAACTTCATACTGTTGGGAGTGATTGCCCAGCCTTTTAATTTGTCAAGATCTCTCTGCAAGGCCTCTCTACCCTCAAGGGAGTCAACAGCTCCTCCCAACTTAGTGCCATCTGCAAACTTGCTTAGTATACCTTCAAGTCTTGCATCCAAGACATTTATGAAATTTTTAAAGAGAACTGGACCTAAAATGGAGCCTTGGGGAACCCCACTAATGACTGGCCACCAGCCTGATGTAACCCCATTTACTATAACCCTTTGAGCCTGACCTGTCAGCCAATTGTTTACTCATCACATTATTTTTTTGTCCAGCTGTATGCTGGATGCTTTGTGTAGAAAGATACTGTGAGAAACAGTATGGAAAGCTTCGCTGAAATCAAAAAAGATCACATCTACTGGATGCCCTCAGTCAACCAGATGGATAACCTTGTTATAAAAGAATATTAAGTTAGTTAAACAGGACTTTCCCCTCATTAACCTGTGTTAGCCATTACCAGTAACTGTGTTGCCTTTCAAGTGTTTATCAGTAACTCCCAGAATGTTCTTATCTGTAATTTTACCAGGCATTGAAGTGTGACTGACCAGCCTGCAATTTCTGGTATCTTCCTTCTTGAAAATTAGGACATTAGTCAGCTTCCAGTCAGCTGGGACCTCTTCAGATTCCCAAGACTAGTGAAAACCAATTGAGAGGTCTCACAATGACATCAGCCAGCTCTTTTAGTACCATGGAATGAATCCCATTGGTCCCCGTAGACTTGTATGCATTTAGCTGGAGCAGCAAATTCTGAACAAGTTCAGAGTCTGCTGTGAGTTAGTATTCCTGCAGTCAACAGTCCTCCAACTCAGGGCTCCAGGAGTCCCAGGGCCCATCATTGCTGTCAAAGATGGGCAAAGAAGACATTAAACATCTCTGCTTTGTCTATGTCCCTGTTTGTAAGGTGACCAGCCTTACCAAGTAATGGACCCATGTCATCTCTGGTTCTCCTTTTGCTAATATACTTAAACAACCTTTTTTTGTTGTTGTTGTCCCCTGTAATACTGGCCAGGTTCAACTTTAATTGAGATTTGGCTGCACAAATTTTCTCCCTACAATGGCAAACAGCATTTCTATAGTCCTCCCATGTCACCTGGCCTTGCTGCCAATGTCCACAATATTTTCTTTTCTGCCTAAGCTCTAGAAAAAGATCCCTGCTCAGCTAAGCTGGCCTTGTGTCCTACTTGCTTGACTTCTGACATTTTGGAATTGCCTGATCCTGCAGTCTTAAGAGATTACTCTTAAAAAGTGACCAGTACAGATGGACCCCAATACCTTCTAAAGCAGAATCCCATGGGACCTGACTAATAAGTTCCTTGAGCAGCCTGAAGTCTACTCTTTCCATATCCAGGGTCAAAGCTTTGCTGGAAGTTTTATCACCAAAGATTTGAAACTCAACTACTTCATTGCCACTGTGGCCAAGATGGCCACCAACCACCACTTCACCCAAGACGCTCTCTGTTCACAGGCCACCAGTCCTAGTCAGCTCCTTGGCACCTGTTCTGAGAAGTTATCATCAATGTGCCACAGGAATTTCCTGGACCTGTTTGTATCAGCTGTGTGGTATTCCCAGTTAATGTCTGGCAAGTTGAAGTTACCCATAAGGACAAGGGTAGCTGATCTAGAGTTCTCCCTTAATTCTTTATAGAATAATTAATCAGTATTGTCAACCTGGCTGAGTCGTTTATAGTAGACTCCCACAATGACATCCACTTTATTTGCTTGTCCCTTAGTCCTTACCCAGAGGCTCTCAACTGTGTCATTGCCAACTGTAAGCTCCATACAATTGAGTCCCTCTGTTACATACAGTGCAACCCCCCTATCCCTCCTGAAGAGCCTTAAGAGTACATCATAACACACCAGTCACAGAACTCTTTCCACCACGTCTCAGTTATGCTAACGATGTTATAGCTCCGGGACAGAGCCAAAGCTTCTAGCTTCTCTTGCTTATTCTTTATGCTATGTGCATTAGCGTAGAAATATTTCAAATGTGCTCTAACGTAGCCAGCATCTTGTGGAGACTAACATAGCTCACCTAGCACATCATCCCTCAAACTTTGATGTGCTGTCCCATAGTTTATCACTGGTGAGCCTCAGTTTATCCTTTACACTCTTCAAGACTAGTTTTAAGCTCTTCCAATCAGCCCTGATAACTCTTTAGCAAAAATCCTTTTCCCCCTTTGAGAAAGGTTTATCCTGCAGGTCTGGTGTTGTATAGACCATCCTGTCATCAAAAAATCCAGAATTTTGCCAGGGACACCAGCCTCATAGCCATGTATTGATAAGCTGTGTCTGCCTGTTTCTTTCAATACCATTCCCTGCAACTAGAAGGATAGAGGAAAACACTACCTGTGCTTCTGAACTTTTAACCAACTGGCTCAAGGACCTGCAGTCTCTTTTGATCATTCTTGCTGTTTCTTTTGATCTCACTGCAGCTTCATCATTGCCTACATTAAAAAAAAAAAAAGGCAAGAAAAAAATGATAATCTGAGAGCCATATCAGGCTAGGAAGTTTTCTGGTAACATATTTAACCCAGGCCCCAAGGAGACAGTAGACTTCCATATGAGTTGGGTGTAGTTGGCGTATTGTGACTCTGTTCTTCTAAGAAGTGAGTCACTAATGACAATAACCTGTCTCGTATTTGTTAATGTAGGTGGTTGTGATGCAGGGGGTAGGTTGACCTGCCCTTGGCGATTCCTCCAACATAGACGGACCATCATAGACATCATTGTCTGAGCATCCTTCAAGTTCCAGGGCCTCACACCTATTGCATAAGGGAACCCGAGAAAGTGAGGTAGGCAGGGAAGGAGTTTGCCTGTTGCCCTAAGCAGAAACCTGTTTCCTTATCTCTTAAGTTACCACCGTCTACCTACCTGGTGGCGAGAAGGTTGTGGATCCTTTGTATCTTATGTTATGACTGGCTGATGCATCTATCCCAGGATGGTAGAGTACAATTCCACCAATTTCCTTCTCAGACTCCCTGATGCTCCTCTACCTCCCCACCTCCTCAGAGAGCTCTGCCATTAGGCTGAGCAGTTTCTCTGCCTGGCCATACCTCCACCAGTTGCACTCACTGCTGCCCTCAGACACTGACAGAAAACTTGGGCACACCCTGCAGCTTGAGACCTGGATGGCTGTGTTTCCTTGGGAGCTCTGTCTGGGTAACTGCGCCAGATCCAGTGAGTGCAGAGGCCATAGGGGATGCAGAAGACATAGTTTTCTGCTTGGAGGATACCACCGCTAAAGCTCTTTGTGAGAGGATTATGACCATCGATTCAACTAACCATTTGGACTGGTAGACTGACAATGCCCTTCCTGCATGCTCTTCCATGCAAACTGCTGTGCAAACTGCCACCCCACGCCTTGTTTGCCCCATGTTGGGGTTGCAGTGCTCCCTAGGGCTGCCTTCTGTAGATTTTGGAGGTTGCTCCTGGCCCCACCCAAGCCTCATCAGTTGCTTTCACAAGAACGATTAACCCCTTCCAGGAGGAGAATAGTGTCTCCTTTTGACAGCTTGCCTTCACCACACACTCCCCAATACACAGCATGGCCCATGGGTCCCATCCTGTGGGTCTTGTGAGGCCTAGGATCAGTAGATGCTAACATCATTCTCCCATTACTGCATTTTCTTGAGGCCCAGTAGTGCGATTTCATAAAGATCTATTTAATCTCATTTTAACAAAATATTTTACCATAGTTCTGGCTCTGACCTCAGCATATTTTTTTAAATAAGTAATTTTGTAAATTACACAGGAAGTTCTCTATTTTATCAGTCTAACATCTCTTTCACACACTTCGCCCCCGAACCTTTTCTAAAGGAATCTTAGATTTGATGCTGAACCAAAAATCCCAGAGCTCTCTGCTAAACCAAAGAGTGGGTAGAAAAGAAGCAGCTGAAGCACATGTAGTTTCCTGCTGAAGAACCTCAGAACTGAACAGCAGGATTGCACAGGCAGCAGAAATGAAATTCACATTCACTCTGTGTATTCTTTGGAGTGACTACAAAAGAGGCCATCTAGCCCAATAGTCAGAGTGAGTTTTACAGTATAAATATCTGTACCCATAATACAGACTAATTTACTTCACACAAACTAAATGTAAATAAAAAAAATTACACTGGGTTTGAAGACACAACAGGGAGAGGCAGTAAGTTCTGTCTTCACCACCAAATCCCTGAGCATTTTTATTTGGAAGTCTACGCTTTCTGGTTATTCAAGAACATGGTCTACCACAGTATCAGAGCCGAATAACCATTAACAGGATGAGCTATCCATCTGTAACAAGACCACATCCACAGCTAAGAATGTTCTTGGGAAGATTACAACTCTTTCAGCGAGATTCAAATCATTACCTATACTGTAGCTTTTTGCAGTAGTCAATATATATATGTATAAAAAAAACGCACATGGGCAACCTTGTCTTCTGCTTTTGTGGGATTTCTTCATGAACTGGGATTGCCTGCACCCTCCTCCTCTGATCATCCTGATAAGCTCACTGCTGGTCCCATTGGAAAGAACTGGCTTCACGCATATTTTTGATGCAAACATCTTAGATATTCTACTTGGATTTTGCAATGGGAAAAAAAAAGTGTCTGTTTCAAACTGAAATGATTAAGATGATACAAGTAACAAAATAGCTGTCCCAGGAGCAAATGTCCTCACAACTACTCAGCAGTTTCTACTGAAATCCCACCAGTCTTCTTATTTCTTGATAAATGGGGGTAGCCAGTTCTTTGGCTTTCTCTGCTCCAGCCTCTAAAACCTTTATCAGATGGGATTTGTCCTCCTGGAGTTTCTTGATTTCATTCCTGATTGGTGCAAATTTTTGAATAACTGCCTCTGCTACCACCATTTTGTAGTGAGCAGTGTCAAGACCAAGAGATTGGTGCAGCACTTCTTCTACGCTAAGTCCTGATACTGCAGCATGAATGGACACCAGATTGGAGACACCAGGGCGACTGACTGGGTCATAGGTCACCTCAGAGGTAAAGTCAGTCACAGCCTTGCGGAATTTCAACACTATCTCATCAGGGCTGTCCACTATGTTAACAGTAGCTAACTTCTGTGGGTCTGATTTAGACATCTTCACCGTTGGATCTCTGAGGGATTTTATTTTCTTTGTTGTACCTTAAAAAAAAAAAAAAGGAACAATTATGCACATGCACAGACAATTGTTTCTTATGACAATTGTTAAGAACACTGGTAGCTGTTTGGTAAAGCTCTGTTTGCCATGCTTAAAAAGGAGTTGTGAGCACAATCGCGTACCCTCCTATTTAGTCCTTACGGTCTCCCTGTCCTTCTAAGTCAATTTTCACCTCCCCTATCTAAATGAAAACTTAACTTCATTTTTACCCTCCTCTCTAAGTGGAAACTTCTGTGGGGACACTGTCTAATATTTTCTGTGGCTACAAGATGATCTTCCCCACAAACTCTCTCATTCTGTTACATTCCTGGCACCAAGGATGAGATACCTTGAGAGCACAGAATTGACATTACTGAAAGCTTCTGTAACGGTGGGGGAATGGGCTAAATCCCTTGGTAAATAGAAGCCCAGAACAGGTAATCTCCTTTAGGAAACTCTTATCACCAAGCATTTTGGTAATTATCCTAAATGTCAATAAAGACAGCTAGTTCTCAAGAGTTCCCTAACCATAGACTAACCAGTTCCGTTAAAGGGAAGTCACTGCTCAGACAAAGCTGTGGGTATTGTACAAACTACTAAGATACATGTGTGCACATGAAATAGAATAACAGCACTAGGGGAAGATTGCAAAGTATTTTATTTAACAGAATCAACCTGAACTGTTTCAGTCTTTCACCAAGAAACATGATTCATGGTATACACAAAAGTACCTCTAATTTAGAAAGTATTCACACCAATTGCTTTTAGACATCTAATACAACCAACTAAATTCATCATGTACTCTTCGTTGACTGATTATGCACTCAGTGTAAGGACAGGGTACAGTTCAGACTACCCCAGAAAGGGCTCTGTTCTGAATCACCTTTTGGAAGAGTCTGTCTCTTTCCTGCAAATTTGAAGGAGTCTGGGTAATTAAGCTTCCTACAGTTAGTGAGTCTGAGTAACTCCCTAACTGCTCCATTAATCTAGGTCATGTCATTGGTTTGTGTATACCTGTGCACTTACTAAGGTATGCTTCTCATGAGGAAAGTGAAAAGTTTTTTTTTTTTTTTTTTAAAGAGTTGGCGCTTTTGGCTTACTGCTAAACAGTCTCCCCCTGTGCCATAGGCTACATTCATCTCCTCATTACAGCGCTTACTATTTAGTTGTTCATTAGAAACTACAGTGCTTGCAATAATCAGTATTCTTTAAACCCCTCTCTAGGTCTAACACCATTTTTGTCACTGAGGCTTGAAAACCGAGAAAGGTTTATTACTGCCTGTCTTTTTTAAGGTGAGAGCTCCTTGCCCTTTTGGGGGCGAAGGTCTCTGCTGTGCATTCCTCTACATTACTTACAACAAAGATGCAATGCTTCTTCCTTGCCCAATTTTTCACGTTTCTTAACAAACATGCCATTTGCGCCATCTGACTCCCCCTCACCCCCTGGCCTATGACCTTGTAGCTCAAAATGGCTGAGAAGATTTTCCTTATAAGTCTCCCTTAGTCTAAGATCAAAAAACAGCAAGTCTAAGCTCTATAAAAGACCCTTACTGAAATATGCAAGTATAAATTAAACACGCTTGAGCACTTTTTGAACACTGTAGCAATAAACCTACGAGCTATTTAGCATGCTTAATGTAAAGATTACCATTCAGAAACTACAGAATTCTACTTGCTAGGGGTCTTATCTTGTTCTTTAAACATCTCCTGAACTAGCAACATGTAGGAGAGACCCTAAATGCATACATTTCTCTACCAAGGCCTTGTAAAGACTTATGTCTGTTTTGGTAGTTCATTTTCACAGCCGCTAGTCTTTTGCTATCAGTTTTTCCCTTGTCAACCCTTTTAGCATCAGAGAATTCTCTTTTCCTGGTACCTGAAACTGTTCCCACAATATTTAAATCCATCTTCAGCCTTGAAGTGCAATTTAGGGGGTAAATAAATAAATAAATAAAACACCAAGACCAGCTCACTTAAAATGGCTTTGGGCACAGGAAAGAATTCTCCGTATTTCTTGTTGAAATGTTGTGCTATATCTTGGGCTAGTTCCAGGTGCAGGACTTGATCTTCTCCAACAGGAACATGTGTCGACCTTTTAATAAAAGACAGATACAGGAAATTCAGCAAAGCTCTGTAGTTCTGCTGAAATGTTACTCAAGACTGTCACAGCTCCTGCCATGACTGAGGGCCAGACTGAGCCAAACACACAGTCCCAGCTAGATATAGGTGCTGTGTGGACAAGATTCCAAACAGACTGCATCCCAGTGTGAATCTGCTTTCTGTGCTAAACTGAAGCACAACTCCAAGGGTAAAAATAACCTTTCACAAAAACACATATAGTAAAGAAACCAGTAAGAGCAAATAATTAAACTCAGCTCAAAGAAAGGTTTTTGTCATATCTCCTGCTGTCTCTTTAGAGATCAAAGAGCATGTGTTAGAGTGTGTGAACAAAGCAAGAAAGATCTGCAAGGCATAAAGTCCAACCTTGCCTTGTCAAGTCTCAGGAAGACATAACTGTTGTTGAGAAGTTAGTACTATGAATTTACCAAGGGAAGGAAAGAAGAGAGTGGTTCTTCCTCATGGGTCATGATTTTATAAATATCACGTGGGACAGCATTTCTACTACCACAAGTGTTATCTTTCCTAGATTAGGGCTGTTACGATCAAAGGATCATTTGATCTTCTGTACTGAGCTCCATAGCTTGAATGAAATTCTGGAGGAAAATATAATCTGTGTCTGAGGACACGAGGAGGTGAAGAATCCATTACTTCCCCTGGTGATTCTTTCCCACAGTTAATCATACTCACTAAAAATATATATGATTCTTTTAGATGAGGCTGACTTGAAATTTTGCCAGTTTTTGATTACTCTTCCCTCCTCCAAGCAGATTTTTTTCTAACGCTTGCAGGGTATTCAGCTCTGAATCCTGGATATGTTCCAGTGTAAGAAAGTTCACTACGCATCTTTCAAGTTCCCAGAAAAATTCAGTTCAACACAGTACTTCTTCCTTCCGATTCTGAATTACTGGGCAGACATCCAGGAATCAATTTGTCCACCTTTATCCACCACCAAATAGTCAGCAAAGCAACCTAAAAACAGTTACAGTAGCCAATAGGAAATCACAGTGGCCTACAACTAACAGAAAGAAAATCAGTTACCATAATCAATATACTATAAGCAGGTCAAAAGAAATGTTTCCATATGCCAAAATGGTTCCATATTCACAAAGTTTGCCACTAAACAGAAAACATATTGTTTTTATAAATGTCTCTGCATGATTCTTTGCCTTTTCCTTTGCTGCTTTTTTAATATTTCTGTCCTGTTGCTATTTTTATTCCTTTCTGTCATATATTCACCTTCTGTCCATTTTCCTTTTTCTTTGATCCTTGGTTCATCTGAATTAGTACTGTTCATCCCCTTCTCCTGTTCTTAATTCTTCTTTGTGACTGCTGTTCCCTTCCTGTGTTTCCATTTCTCCCTTATTCTTGTTCCCTATATTATGCTTTTACATTAAAACATTTCTTATTAAAGATACTATGTGAAACTTCTTCAAAGAGATATTGTTTCTCTTTCACTTCCCTGTTTTGTGCTCTGTCTGGACAACCTGCTGTTAATACACATGGTAGCAAACAAAACACAGACTTCACTAAAGAATGATGAATCACTTGATCTTATTAGAGATGGAAGAGACATACATGGTTGAAATCAATCAATCAAAGCAAGGTAATTTCTGATAACATCTACATTTCACCCTACAGTACTGTTTGACAATCAAATGGGTCTCAATATATAGAAGATTATTTTAATGTTCAAATTCTAATTCTTCCTTTTGCTTCCTTCCCATTATTTTTAGTTAAATTTCAAATTAATTAGAAATATCATCTACTGGTCTTCCTACGTTACTGTCTTCCCCTACTAATGATTACTTAGGATTAAATTTCTCTAGATACATTTTTCTGGTTAACTACTTGCTAGTTATTTTGTCTTTATAGTTCTGCATATAACTTCAGTATTCCAGCAAATATTCACAACTTCACTTCAAAAAATTTCAAAGTACATACACTTGAAACATAAAAATAATTAATGCACAGCGCAATACCTCTGACATTTACTTATGGAGACAGTTTAAAACATATGAAATATAACCAGTCATGACAGTGTACAGCAAGCTTGAACAGCTAGGCTCTATAGAACCAGCACTGCATGAAATAAAGCATAACTACTTGAAAAAGAAAAGTTACGTACAAATGTGTGTGAATATGTAATATCTATAATTAAAATCAATGTGCCATAATTTTCTGAGAATTGTTCTGAGGTTATTGGCTTTTTTGTTTGTTTAAAGCCATGTCTTTTGCTTTCAACCTAGGCTAGATTTCAACTGGCCACTGTAGAGGGAAAAAGCTGTCATCCATTTCCAATCTTCTGATCTAATCACACCCAGCTCCCCACCTAGTAAGTTAGCATGTTGACCTGATGAACATTCATTCATTCTAAAGCAGATGAACAGACATTGCCCATGGGCTTACATTCTGACTCTTACTTGTACAGCAAAATATCTGCTGCTTGAAGCACAGGGTAAGTCAACAAACCAACAGTTCCACCATTACTCTGGCTGGCACGCTTCATCTGTTTGGACAAGAAAAACAAAAAGAAATCACCTTTTTAGCTAACAATATCAAAGTCCATGATTTTAATTAATTAGAGCTCCAACTAATTTGTGTGTTTCAGCCACAGTGCTCATTCATCGTGTAACTCTATAGAAAAGTGTGTCATGTAAAATCTGCTCCTTGTGAATACACACATCCCATTTTATGTTCTATATGAATTTTCCTACACTGTTCTAATATTGTAGTAGGAAGAGAATACAGCCTTATGCATGCTTTCTAACCTACTAACCAAATGATTACAAACAAAAAATGGTCAGGTTGGTTATTACACTTATTATGATAACCCTTACTTTTTAAATAGCATTTTCAGCTGTAAATTTTTGAAACACTTTATAGTGTAAATATAAAAAGGCATTAACCACCTGCATTTCAATGACCAGAGATCAAGATGCAGCAATCACAGTCACCAGGAGGGTCAGTGACAACCAGGAGGAGAACCCAGAACTACAGAGGCAGGGTCCAATGTTCTCTCCATTAGTTCACATTGCCCCACACAATCCACCCTCTGTCCTGAAGTCTTTTACCACTCCAGGATATTGATCATTGAAAACAAGATATTCCAGCCAAAGATATTCAATATGTTCTAGCAACAGCATATCTACTTTTTGTTTTTAACCATAGTTAACTACACTAAAACTCTACAACCTAAGTGATTTCATTAAGATTAAAATATCTTTAATTTTTTCCTCGCACTATCACACAGATTCTCTCTTCATCCCCACGTGCCTAGGTTCAGGAAACCTACTCTGCAAAACCTAGCACCTGTAACACCTATCTGTAGATTTGGAAAGTCAATCCAGTTAAAGTAGGACTTAAGAGTTTAGAACTTTAGAACCTCAGGTTTAAAAAGGTTGGCTTTAATCTATGCCACGCATTAACGCTGGCTGCTGTATTTAAGTTTTACTGTTTTTATTTAATTAAGAAGAAAAACAGGAAAAAAAGAAAACATCTGGAGGTATTTAGGACTGCTCTGAACTCTGCAAGCCAAACTGCTCTTAAGATTTTTTCCCCCTTTTTTGATACTTCTCTCTCCTGCTGTTTGGTTTTTCTGCCTACTAAATGCCAAATAAAATCCAAGGAAATTAAATGCAAGAATGCAGTTGATACAGTAATGCTGATACAGTACCAAGATTAAGATGAGCATGGAACTTGTAAAGGCAAACATTCAAGGTGCATTAACTTTATCATTCAGCACACTTTTAATATTTATAATTTCTATACTCCTCTCCCAACAAATGTTTCTTTTGCATCCTCTTCCATAAAATCTACAGAACAGCCACCTCCCTTTATGGAACTCCTTAATAAGCATGGCTTCCACTACAAAATATTGTACTTTTCTGCATTATTAAACAAACATTGAAACAAGTCCTTTTATTTATTTATTTATTTTAAAGAAAATCAGTTTAATAAAACTAATTAAACAACTCTTCCATCTGGTACAGCTTCTGCTAGTCTCTGCCAAAAATATTACCCTGTAGTTTCTAACAGGAACACATTCACTGATAGCAACAGACATGAAAACACACATTTTCCTCTTTCCACCATATGACTAGAGAATTGTTTAACCCAAAAGCAAGGATAACCAAGATACAGTTGGTACTTCACAGATAACAAGTATTTCAAGGACAAAAATTCTACTGAATTCCCACACATTTCCTTTCAACTTATTAAACAGTTCATAAATACCTTCCATTGGGGCAAGCGTAGTAAACGTGGCACATTAGTTATGCACCCAAGAATCCAGGCAAGTTCTGCATGCTCAGGAACCTGGAAGTAAAAAGTCAGAATGTATTTTATTCTTCTGCATTTATACGTACATTTCCTTGAAATCAAAATAGATAAACATATCAAAGATTAGAAAATCATTTATTTTTGTCATTTTTTTTTCACTGAGGTCAGCAGTGACAAACTAACTTAAAGGCTGAGGCCATGTCGGAGGCCAATCCAGGAAGCCCAGTGAGAAAACCAGGGCAGCAGGTACAGCACTGAGAACAGGTACACCATGACATAGCTCAGGTGAAGACCAGGGACCACAGTCTGAGCTTAGGTGGAGACCCTGGTGCAATGGTGCATGGGTGGAGGGCCCTGGTGAGGTTTGTCAGGGCTTTGAGTGCACCAACAGGCCTTAATTACACTGCCACTGTCTGAGTAACAGGGATAACAGCAGAAGTTGTGTGTTGAACTTAGAGCATAGCCTGAATAGCGCATTAATTTGCCCCTCAGTTCAGCAGTCCTATCAAAACTAATACTTATCTGGAGGTGGAAGAGAAGGATCAGGCCTCCCTTTTCTGCAAGAGTGGTTTTAAACGATGAGAGAGAAGGAAGACCCTGTGTAATCTCATACAACAAAGTCTTCATTTAACCTTCTGGGGAAAATGTCACATCAGTGCCATTTTAATAGTTTCAGAAACATATTAGACAGAGTGATATTCCCCTCTTCCTGCTAAGAGGAAGACTTTCTACAGACCAAGACAAGAAACACGCTGTGCAGCAACCTATGCTGGATGAATCCACATTTAGATTTTTGACATACATCCCTCAGCTTTTTCATTTTCAATATTAATTTCAGGATTAGTAAAAAAACAGGCAAGCTTTGCTGATGCATACTCTGTTCTTTAATATCTCTTTAGCCATTTTGATCTGTTGCTAGTTAGCTATAAGATAAAAAAACAAACAAACAAACAAGGTGATCTGTATTCTGCTCCTTTGCTTACAAATTTTATTCGCTCCTTTCAATATTGGCAGGTTTGGATGTTTAAAAGCATACTAACCATCTCAAAGGTGTTCAAAGTGTTATGCTCACAATATGATACAACCTCCCAGACGGAAGGCAGTAAGAAGCATTTGTTAACAAGTAAGAACTTGCATTGTTAATGGCAATTCCTTTGTTGTCACATTTTATATTAAGTCATTTCCTAGCTAACAGTCATTAGACTGTTTTGGTTGCCAATGTTGCATAAAGGTATCTGACCTCAAGGCAAAATCCCAGTGAGACATATGAAATATTTCTGGTTGATTCTCTCTCTCTCTCTCTTTTAATTTCCTCATGCTTATATGACTTGCTATTTTCTGTGCAAAAGACAAAGTGCATCAAGATGCACCAAATGTATCTTCTGCAAGACACAAAGAGTAAACTTAGCTGCATAGAAAATACTAAGCCCAGACTCCTATTTCATCTAGGAGGAATCACCATCTGGTTCAAAGTGGTTTCTCATTCCTTTCTTCTAGTCACGGATAGAGAGAAGATGGTGCTCTGTTGCACTTGTGTTGACAAGGACTCCCTTTAAAACTATGCAGTCATTGATCTGACTCTGTCAGACGTTGCTTCCACAGCCAAGACTGCATGTGTGTTTCATTGCATCAGTGGCTTTGACATTACATCAGTTACCAAAACACCAAGTGATCTAAACAGCATTTGTTGAGTTGATTCCACAGTTCTGGGTTCCTGCAAGCTATACTCGCTTCTAAACTTCAAAAGCAACCCTGTCCTTTCCTAAGCAAGGCTAGAAGAGTTCTGAATACTGTTAAGAAAAAGACTGAAGAAAAGGGGAGAAAATATAAAAGAATGCACAGACGGGTAGAGATTTCAGCTGGAAAAAAAAAATCGGTACTGGAGCCTAATGCGTTAACATTCATCACCCAAATTGCAGTAACTGACTGTATGTTGGTCTGTGAATCAAGAGGTACTAGGCCTAAACCACAAATCATTTGTCAGACTAAATCACAGTTTAAGCTACTGTGTTTTACTTGGCAAGAGGGGCAGGTAATTGGTGCATTGGTCGGTCACTGTGCACCAGTTGAAATGTGATTACTCAAGCTACAGTACTCTACCACTTTGATTTGTACAACTGCGAAGCTGTATACAAATACAAAGAAACTTGAAGATGTGACACGTATATGATGGCAGTAAAAAAAAGGCCCAGTCACCTCTTCCTTTCTGGTGCTGATAAATAGCAATAGATCGTCTCTTGGACAAACTCTGTTAGCCTCCTGCCTCCCCTCTCTCGCCACCACCATTCTGTTTAAAAACCTGAGTGAAGGTCTGCTAAGCAATGAAAACATAAGAACATAAGAAAAACATAAGAACATATGAAACATCATACTGGATCACAGCATAGGTACCTGTTTACCAAGCACTTGTTTCCAAGAGAGGCAAAAAGAGATGCAATTTAGAGAGCACACGAGCCCATTTCTTCCTGCAGTACCTTTCTCCTCATACTTCACCAGCATTCACAACAGCTGTACTAGGGAAAATCAGAAGCTATTACCTCTGGCCCAGTCTCATTAGTATCCATGTTCCCCATGAATGTGTCTAATCCCTTCTTGAACCTGCTGATACTACTCACTCCACAACCTCACACAGCAACAAGTTCCAGAGGTTCAAACTTGGTGGGTAAAATACTTTCATTTATCCCCTAAATTCTCATTACTAGTTGTAAATGCCACCTACGTCTTGTATTGCACAATTCAACAATTCCACAAGACTTCTTTACTGAGTTGTGACTAAGTTCCATACTGTGTAAAGGTTTACACTACTTTTAGCTAGATGCTTTACTTTGCATTTCAAGCTCTTCTACAACCAATGTGCCTACCTAATCTTGTTTTATGAGGCCATTGGGTGTTCTTTTCCCCTGCCATAGCATTTAACAACCCAAAAAGTGCTCAGCATTGCCCACAAACTTGGGCAATCCCTTTTCTTTGGGAAAGGGATTTTCTAGACTACTGTGGAGTTTCTGAGTGGTGCTTCATATTTTATATTTTTAAAAATATACCTATATATGTTTGTTTTTTAAAATACTACCTCCAAGATGGTTGTAGCTTTCATGCCTTTTTTTTTTTAAAAAAAAAAAATGTATTTTTGACAATTGGACTTCACTTTCAGCTAGCTCTCTTTCTTGAAATTGAACATTCACGTACTTTATTTCACCTGCTCTCTCCAACTACAATGCTAAACACAGCTGTAATTAGGTGGCTAGTACTGATAGGACTCCACTAAAACATCGTGATCTAGGTAGGTCCTCTGCATCAAACAAAAACAAACCAAGAATGGCATCATTTCTCATGGATTTTAAAACTAGGAAGCATCATTTATTGCATCCAAAAATGTTATCAGTATGCCTTTGATAAAGCCTTTACACGGACAGTTGAAATGTAATAATACTGCTCCCTGTCCTAAATGTGCAGCTTCTCTAATCAATAATTGGAGGACTAATTACCTAGTAAATCCTCTATTTATTGTTTCCCTGACAGTGACAACTATTTTGCATTTTGTAGCTTTCACAAACAAGCTTAAGCAGATCCGTACAGTGAATGCTGCTTTTTAGACAGCCCAAATCTCACCCTTTGCTTCTCTCAGTAAATACATTGTTTCTACCCATTTTCTGTTCTTCCCTCTTGCCCATTTTAATGCAGCTTTCCTTCCTAATCCTTTACAAGTCTGTAAAACCCATCAACATTTCTCAAAGGGTCAAGATGGTCATCTCTCTGCTATTACCAGCAACACATTTCCTCCTTCAATTTCCATTGCATTACGCATCCCCCACGACTGGCTTGCTAATCACTACTCAAAGAGTTATTTCCAGAACAAACTACTGGCATTCCTTCCTCATGGCCGAACACACTCCATTCTGCAGACAGGTTTTATTATTATTATTGTTAATTATTATTTTAAAACCACACTTTTAAAAAAGGTTAAAAAAGTGATAATGCACAGTTAGCTAGAAGGTACAGACATCTCTGTTTCTGCGTTTGGCTAAGTACCTTGCTTCTTCCTCTTTACAAATAGCTTCTTAATTGTTCACTTGTGCAGCCACTCAACATTACTAAACTCAGATCACAATTTACACTTGGAACATCTCTGGAGTGCTACATGCTGAAGTACAACCTCAGGGCTTCTCCCTGCAGATGTACTACTTAGCTCTTGACCCCAGCTATTCCCGACCAAGTTATTACTGCTATCCCCTGGCCACAGCCAGAGTTGATGACATGGAAAACCAATAGCTACTTTGAGTCCAAGTAATTCTAGATGGTTTTTCATGCTGAGACATACAGCTGAGGAGAACAGCAAGCTACGAGATTCAGGAACAGAGGGAAAGGCATGGATCCTGCAAGCAGATATGAAAGTAGGCAGCTTGGTAACAATGGCACTGAGCTTTCTGATGCTTACTACACGAAGTTTTGTGTCAGCAGCTGAAGAGGCTTCCTGCAAACAGAGATTCACTGTTTCATTTTGAAGATAGATTTCCTCAAGTTGCAACCTATGCCCTTCTTTATAAGGGACTTCAGACTTGCTGCATGTCTGTTATGTGGAAGCAGCTTCCCATCAGCAATGTAACCTCATTAAGATCTACATTTTAAATGGGCACAAAGTTTCAAAGATTTGTTTTTGACAGTGCAGAAGACAAATAAACAGGTCTGGAGAGATATTTTGTATATTTGTGTACTAAAAAAGTGGGGACAGAAGACAGAACACATCCTAAACTACAAAAGAGAGAAAACATTTTTGAGGATTTTCGTCTCATCTAGACATACCAGTTAGTGCTTCTAAGAAATTCAAGAGGCCTTTTATAACAAAGTTCTCTCCACATTTGTTTTTCTACAACTAGAAATAAGATTTTATTAATGCCTAAGACTGCAAGCACTATGTTCAAGATGCTTGGTAATGCATGTTTATATTATACAGTTAGAGAGAATAATGGAGCCATGAACAAGACAAATTAGACTGCTCTTGAATCAAATGCACATAGCAACTGAAGCACCCAGTGAGAAACTTTTATGATAGAAAATTTAACATGACATCCCAAATTCCCGTTCAAATAAATAATTGTAGCATGGGTGAAATAAGTTCATGGTTACAAAGGCAGTGCCTCACTTAAAGAACATAAGTCAAGCAATATAGCAAATTGTGGGGGAGGGATGGTTAGCTATTGTTGGTAAATCCATCAGTATTTACAGCTTTCATTACCACCTTTGACCAATCTAATAACTTACCCTCATTTATATTTGGTTAAAACTTACAGAAATAAGATCTGTCTTTTTTTCCCCAAAAATCTGATCAAGAATAACCCTGCCAGAGTCCAACAATTATAAACCCGGATAAAGCAGAGTCATTTGGTCCAGACAACCTTCATTTATTCAATATCAAATGAACTTCTTTTCAGAAAGATTTTTCCAGTTGAACCCACAATACTGTCTGGGTAATCAGTTTGGTGTGTCCAGAAGATTGGTGGAGAGGAACGTACAGACAGCTACATCATAGTACGAAATAAACCAGGTAAATTACGGAAGAGGAAAAAAAAAAGAAAAAAATACTACTGAACCATAACTTTTCTTCCCGCTGAGCACTAGTTATGTCTAGCTCAGTCCTATGGGGGAGAAAACACAGGGATGAGAAAAGCAGAATAATTTGCTAAATTAGTTACATACTTCCTCTTACAACAGGAAGTTTTCAATGGAATATGGTAAACTAATAGACTTTAATGAATTTATAAGCCGTGATGCAATGGAAGCTTTTAAGGCCCTCTGAAAATTGGACAAGAAGCAGCTTGAATCTATTCAAACTCTGCTCACAAAACAAAGCAGCTGGATATTTCTGGAATATAATAGCAGTGCAACAGTTAGTGCGCACATTTAAATTGTCGTATTTTGGCTTTTGGAGTTAAAGCTAAGACAAACTGGCAAATTTCCACCTCCAAGAGTTACTGCTTCAATTTGCCTGCACATTGCAAGAATACTGCAGCTGATTATACTTAAAAAATAAATCACCCCATCCAGAAGGCTGAAAACTGCAATTTTCCACCCAGAAACTGAAAGTTAAGTTGTCCAGAAACTCACAGAACTTCTCAGAGAAGTGTTAGTGCAGCATATCAACCTTTGCCTGCTGAATCAACTCTGATGGAATTCTAGTTTCTATTGGGACATTTTGCATGTGTCGATGAGGATAGGTAGGTGGACAGGAAGAACAGCCTGAGACCACATAAAAGCAACAGCAGTTTCTAAAATCGTTTTGACTGTGAAGCAGATGAGATACAAGATGGTTATGGGTAAGAACTGAAATGTGCATTGTATCTACCAGGAATCAGAGAAAATGGGTTATACCCTGTAAGCTTACCATGTGTGCAGATTGCTTACTGTCTTCTTTTCTTCCCTGTAGTGCTTTTTGGTTTTAGTAAAAAATTCTCTGTTTTATGAAAGATGACTGTTACAGCTTTTTATCAGTTATGGTACTATTTAAGAAATATATATATATTTTTTTATAGTATTCTTAGGATATGTTGTATACGTTATTATTCTGTTAACTTCCATTTTATGCCTGATAGGCAAAGGCGGACACTGAAAGGGTATCCTGATATTGTTTTCTCTATGAGCAAAGACAGTTTCATACATCTTGCAGCTGTACTCCAAATGAAAATTAATAATTCTGAAATATGCATTTATTTTTGTTTTCACAGATATTGTCACTCTTCTATGACTTGTCTTCCTACCTAAGAAAATGTAATTAAAAGAACTGTAATGAAAAATCTTCACTCACTAGGAGGCCATTAGAGAATCCAACATATTCCACAGTTGTCTCTTCCTAGGTAATTTAACTAGGTGTGCTTGTTTATAACCCTTCACATACAGCGTGGTTCCAAACACTACCCTAAATCCTCGTCATCGTCTAAGTACTTTCAAGTTATCATCATTTATTCTTTCCAGTCACTATTTACCTAAGCTAGAGTTCAAATTTGTATAAGGTAACATAGGTGTGGGAGGTATTTGGAGAACAGCTATATATATAGACCAAATATTCAGACACACATTCAGTTTCTGTTTATGTATGTTATGGAAAACTGTAATTTACAAATGGTAGATTCTGAAGCATACACATCTAATTCTCATCAAACTAGCACTTTGCATTTGTAGATAACTGAGCTATACATGTGACAATTAAGAACAGATGCCATATGACCTCAAAGTAACACGACAGAAATCAGCCTATACAAAATTCCACTTACTTTTATTTCATTTTCCTTGCAAGGCACATCAAAATTTGGGGACTCAAAGGCAACCTGTATCCTTATCACAACAGCACCTTTTGGATCTAGTGTAAATCCGAGAGCTATCTGTTCTCACCACACTATTTTCCCAGCAGTCAATTCGTGTTTAATATTATTCATCCTTTTGTCTCTTTCTTGCATTGGAACGGATGATAAAATGTGGGAAAGCTCTGGAGGTATTTCAGATAGTTCTGGATTAGAGATTTGATCTGCATAAACCCTGCTGTAAATAAAAGACTACCGACAGTGAAACCCTTACAAAATGCACATGCCTTCGGAGAAACAAAGTAATCAATATTTTTCTTCACATATGGCAAACATATTCCAGAGAAGCAGCAAAAACAGCAGAAAGAAAGAATAGAAAGAGTAGCTAAAATAAAACAAACCAAAAACTTCTTCAGGGATTCTAGACCATTCTTCCCCATGTTGATCCAGAGAAAGTAAAAGGACACAGGAACATTTTCAATAGCAACTGCATGATCAATTCCCTTAGTGGGAGCTTGCCATTATCAGATTAGTTTTAAAGGACAAGAATTTCATCGTTATTACTGCTACAGTATCAGGGTGTTTCCAGTCATTACTTGTAGCTGTTTTTAGTAATTAAACACAGAAGTTCATATTTCATAATCACGTCATTGTGTAGTGTTTACTGAAAAATGAACAGAAGTGTTAATCAGAAGTAACTGCAGTAACACTTCTGTGATCTACAGATTTTGTAATTTTCAAGATAGAACAGAAAATACAAGAATAATTGTGGTGTGCTAATCTACTGAGAACTCTGTCTTTTAAATAGCAATCTGAACCAATAAAACAGAAAGCCACTTTGTCAATCACCAAACACAAAAAACATTTCTCTATTTGCAGATGGATTTTCTTTGTTTTTCTGCTGTCCTCTGAAAATACAACCTACATTAGTATCCATCCAGTTTTGGTTACTTTGCTTTACACTTCGGTCAAATCTTCGTAAACAAAAATAGTCTTTTTTAAACTATCCTTGGGGACTGCTACAGATGCTGAAAAGGAGAGGCCATCTCCTTTTCATCTCTCTTTTTTAAAAAAAGAAAAAACAAAAAGAAACAAAAACTAAGCAATTAGAAATCTAAAAAAAAACAAAATCAGGCAATAAGCTTTCTTAATTAGCAATAACTGCAATCCATCTTACACCTTTGTTCTGAGGAACAATCATCTTAATATTATATCATTCCTTAACTTACTATTTCTTTATCATACTAATGCAATTATCACGTTAGCAAGGTTCCTGTCTCCTTTCCTCACATCAACAGCTACACGCAGATATTTCTTTTAATTGCTTCCAGAGAAATGTCTGGTCCTGCCAATGTAATTGTAACAGATGAAGAGTGCATCGCTGTGTATACCTGACCACCACATACAGCTTGAATAGATTTATTTTGGGGAAGTCAACAAACCACTTCAGCCTGAACCTTTACTGAAACGGTCTGGATTCACAAACTACTATCATAGTCCTTCTGCTGTTTGCAGTGTGACAACAAGCTTACAAAAACCTGCTAAAATCAGCCACTTCTGAAAGCTGTATTGATATATGTGGTAAGTACTACTAAGACAACAGTTCAAGGCATTAGACACCACTCATAGAAAGCACGTATTTAATGCTTTAGATTAAATAACAAGAAAAAACATGCTATCTGGACTGATAAGGGCACCCAGAAAAGTTAAGATAAAAGCTATTAAGTATATTTAACAAAGGCCAGACAACCCATCATAACATAAAACAGAATCATCTTTGGTGTCAACTTCTGTTTGATAAAGCTGAACATTTTTCAAGTCTAGCTAGCCAAAATTTTCGTTGGTTGTTGAGTGCGTTGGTTCTACAGAAGCATCACTAACAGTCCTGTCTTCCATCTTCTGAGTCTGATACTTCCTCTTTGGGGACACAAAGATTCTATCTCTGTACAATTAATTGTGAAAGATACAACACGTTTTCTATGGCTAACTGCAATGCAAGATCCTCATTGATAATCTGGTAGGTTCAAGGGAATTCTGCATGTTGGCTTTAGCAAGACCTGCAATAGCAATAGTTCAGCTTTAAAAGTCGTAAGAATGTAAGAACAGCAATACTGGATCAGACCAAATATTCACCTCTGACAGCAAACAGCAAAAGAGAGTTTAGGCACAGAGGAAAGCAGAGATACTCTCCTAACATGGGCTAAGTGTGGTGGCAGCAATTTCTGCAAAGGTGGCACCTCAGGTTTGCAACAGACCTCAAGAGAATTTGCAGATTATTTTGTCCAGTCCTTTTTGAATCCACCTTCTGTTTTAGAAACCTGTATTTCCTTCCCCTCTAACCATAACCTGCAAATCATCTGTATTCCACACTGAAAAGTCCTTGTCTGTGTTTCTAGTGGCTGATCTTGTAACTAACTGAATTGTTCAGTTGCTTGGAGAAAAAAAGAAAAAAAAAAGAAAACCAAACCAAACTGTTTTTTACTGCACTGATGGCTTGTAACTCATCTTGAGAATATTCCAGTTAATGTCAGCCTCAACCTGAATGAAGCTAAGTCAGGCTACAGCCAAGTTAAAAGCCAAGCTTTTTATTCAAAAAGATGAACAGATTTGAACAAAGGTTAAATTAATTTAAGCATATCTTCATTAGAATTCTGTGGTAATCTACTTAGATTAGTTTTCTAATATAGAAGAAAAAAAGATGCAGACAGTGAATCTGTCTTCATCGTTTCAATATCCATCAAGGACACGGAGCTATGATTACCATTTGCAGTTTGACAATGACAGGAAACTGCCTGTAAAGAACCATGTTCAAAAGAAAAAAGTAATAGCTGGGTTTCATCTCTCACTGATAAAATTCAGACCTTGTGTATATCACCTTTGCAGTTCTATTGCAAGTTGGACATCTGTTTAAAGATGTCTTTACAACAGCATAAGCTATGATATATCTGCCTCTGTTGGAAATAACAGAAGTTTGCCAATTTAAAGTCAGTTACAGAAAGTTATTAGGGCAAGAAAATAAGTTATGCTTCAGGAAAATGCAGCGTGTGCTAGATCAGGCTTACACATACCAAGTAGGAAGGTAAACCCAGTATCGTTTGGCAAAATCAGGAGAAGAAGCAATCACATATGAACTACCAGATCAGGTGGGAAAAGGTGTGTATGAAAAGGAGCTTGTATTGAAAGAGGAGAAAAAGAATTCCAGAGAAGACAGAACTCACTGGTGATTTTAATGCAACTAACAAAAAACATACCATGCCAATCACCTGCAGGAGATACCGTGCAGCTGGCAGACTGAGTACTAAATGCCAAAACCAAAGCATAGAGACATGTTTTACTTGCCCTTATGGTTGCACAGACTATATTTATTTATTTATGAATCACTATTCTGTGACCAAAATAAGATTTACTGAGCTAAATTAACAATTAATGGGTATTTCCACTGTGTTACTCATAACACACTCTATTGGTTTTACATGGCAAGGTTTTGGTTGCAAGGGGGCTGCAGGGGTGGCCTCCGTGAGAAGAGCCCAGAAGCTGCCCCATGTTAGAGAAAAGCCAGCTCCAGCTGGCTCCAAAAGGGACCCGCTGCTGGCCAGAGCTGAGCCACCGAACAACGGTGGTGCTCCTATCTCACGTCTGTGAGAGCATGTTTAAGAAAGGGAAAAATTGTTGCACAGCAGAAGCTAGGAAAGAGGAGTGAGAAAATGTAGAAAGAAACAGCCCTGCAGCCCCCAAGGTCAGTGCAGCAGGAGGGCAGGAGGTGCTCCAGGCACACAGCAGCAGTTCCGCTGCGGCCTGTGGAGAGGCCCCTGGTGGAGCAGGCTGGCCCCCTACAGCCCATGGGTCCCACATGGAGCAGATCTCCACGCTGCAGCCTGTGGAATAACCTACAGCGGAGCAGGTGGAGGAGGCCTGAAGGGGGCTGTGGCCCATGGAGAACCCCCACCAGAGCAGACCCTGGGCTTGAGCTGCAGCCAGGGGAGAGGAACCCACACAGGAGAAGGTGATCTAGAGAGAGCTGCTGCCCACGGTGGATGTGTGCTGGCGCAGTCCAGTTCCTGAAGGATGGACAGCGTGGTACGGACCCATACTGAAGCAGTTCTTGAAGAAGTACAGCCTGTTGGAAGCCCATGTTGGATGAGTTCAGGAAGGACTGCATCCTGTGGTAAGGACCTCACACTGGAGCAGAGAACAAAAGTGAGGATGAAGGAGAGACAGAGATGAAATGCTATGGACTGACAATAACGCTCCCTCTCCATTTTCCTGTGCCACTTGCGGGGAGAAGGTAGAAGGTGGATCGGGGGAAGGTGCTTTTAGTTCTCACTGCTCTCTACTGTTATTAATTGGCAGTAAATTAAATGAACCTTCATCAAGCCAGGTCTGCTTTGCCCATGATGGTAACTGGTGAGAGATCTCCCTGTTCTTATCTCAGCCCACAAGTTGTTTCATCGTATTTTCTCCCCATGTCCTGTTGAGGCAGGAGAGTGAGAGAATGGCATGGTGGATACCTGGTGTCCATCACACATGCATAAGCTGCTAGCTCTGCTTGGAAAATTTATAATGTATTTATCTCTAAATGGACTTTCTGATCATGGTTTCAGCTTCTTCAGAACAGCAGTTAAGAGGTGAATTTGAAATCCAACACTGCTAACATTTTCTAGGACCACGAACATGAAGAAGACACAAAAATTCAGTAATGCTATACTCCTCCATTAACAGGACTGGAAAGACACTTAACTAGAAATACTTCTAATATAACAGGGGCACTAACCAGCGACTGTCGGAACAGGAAGCACTTCTTGGGGTCGATCCCACAGGCAAGGATGGCAGCAGTGGTGTCCAGTATGTTTTGACGCAGGAGAGCTGGTTCCTTCGGCATGGTGAGAGAGTGCATGTCCATAATGCTGTATAACACTGAGCTGTACTCTTCCTGCAGATTCACCCAGTTCTGAATGGCTCCAAGGTAGTTACCCAGATGAGGTGTCCCAGTTGGCTGTATGCCAGAGAAAATACGATCCACGACCATATTCTGTTACAAAGCATTGGTAAAGTTAACATAAGCATTTTTGCCAAATTCTTTTATATTTTAGGTTATTAATAAAGCCTTACTTATGCTTGTCTCTTCTTTCCACTTGTCAATGCATTAAAAAGCCCTACCTAGAGGTGCCTAAAAATAAGTGCAATAAGTCAGTCAAAATACTCTATCTTGCTGCAGAGACTGACAATTAGCATGATCTTAAATAGCCAGATCAAATATGCAAACAAATATGGCTGTAAACAAGATCACTGAATGCTAGGTTTCAGAAACCAAGTGGTAGATTCTTTCATCTTCTTTTTGCTCTGAAACTGTATGTTTCTCTTTAGTACATTATCTTTTCTGATACCAATACTTAGGATCACAACACAGAGAAATCAAAACATTTTTATTATAAATGTATACAATATCCAAGCAGATTACCATCTTAACTCCCATGAACACTACACTCTTATTCTAGCTGCAGAGAACATTCTGAGTGTTCCTAGTCCTTGATCCAAAGGTCAGGACTATCAAAGTTCTGAAGCTATCCACCTTGGCAGCAGGAGAGTTTCTAAAGGACTCTGTAAAGAAATATTGCCATAGCTCAGGATCACACCTGGAATACCATCAACACAACAGCACCAGTGAAAAGTCAACATCTGAAGGAAGTTCAGAGAAACAGCAAAAAAAGTATTAAGAAGCTGAGGTTGTGAGCAAAGATTAAAAAGCTTAAAAGATGTATAGCTTGGCTAGATGACAGTTACCATCTTGGAAAGTTTGTTTTCCTGCATCTCAGCGCTACATCTGACCGTTTCTCAGAGCCCCAAGCTGTCAGCATATGATCAATTACCTCCCTACTTTTCCAAAGAATTCCACCATATTCAAAAAAGTAATTCAGCACTGCTTTACTTGAAAACGCTTGTTACATGCCAAGTCATAAGAGCATGCAAGACTGCTCAACTTATAAACGAGGGTCTCAGCAACCTCAACAGGGAGTCCCAGTCACAGAGATGCACAATACAAACCATTAGACTCTGATGCGCAACAGGAACATCAACTTCATTATACCTCTGGCTGCATGATTTCTTTCCTGCTAAGTTTTACAAGCAACATTTATAAAAAGTTATAAATTATTTATTTACTGATATAACGTTACCATTCCTGTGAATCTGTTACAAATGTAGGAGGGGTGGGAGGAGAAAAAAAAAGTCACACAACTATGAAACCATGCAAAATGGCAGCAAGAGTCAAAGACAAGTACCAGTAACTTTAACTATTAAAAATAGGACTTCAAATTGACTGCATTCCCTTTATTCTCTTCAACTCAGACTCAAGAAAAATGATTGAGAAAGTATTTCCAAGCAGAGTTTTTTTTTTTGAAGAAAAAAAAAATTAAAAAAATCATCATCTGTAGTTCAGAAACGCCTAGCCCATTTACTTTAAAATTCGCTGAAAAATTCTTGCTTTCAAAGCAAGCTTATTTTTCAGGTCAAGATAGTTTTCTTATCCAATGCATTAGCATTTGTGCCGACAGGTAAGAGCAAGTTTGGGCTAGCAGCCACACTAATTTCTCTCCTAAGTGCCTACACACTTAAGTCCATGCAGTAACCCTCCCCCTCCACCCCAAATATCTGCTTGATTTCGCGGTATATTCCTGAGTCAGTTTCTAAATGCTCTTGGGGAACCTCCAGCACAGTAGCTGGAATGTAACTATTGCTGTGAAAAGCACACCATTTCCTCCAACAGTAATTCTAACTCCCAGTTCCCGTTCTCCAGTCCTTGACCACCCATACCCTCCTTCTCCATTACAAAAAATGTGATCATGCTATACAATTCCTTGCTTGCCATGTGACCCCCTGTTTTCCTAGGAACCTACATCAGAGCATTTATTGCCACCTGCAGAACCCCTGAATTCCTGCTAAGCTACTACCTGGCCCAAGGACTGCAGCCAACTTGCTGTTAACTGAGCAAGTCCAGGTGCTCACCTAGAGAAGGAGGCATAAAGAATCCCAACATATATAAATAAAATGAAGTTTTGTAGACACTTGAACTGAAAATTCACTAGGGTTCAGAGCTGTGCTGTTATTATTAAGGACATAGAGCAGTGGCGAAGCAATGCAAAAGTTATTTAGCAGGCATAACATTTGTCTTTTGCTTCCAGTATTGCTCAGGAAAGGAAACAAGACTATAAATAGATGATCACTAAGATGGCGTTCTGTACCCAGGGATCCCAGAACAGCTGGCTGTTTCTCAGAGCACATTTCCTCTTCTCATCTCTCTGTCTCCCTTCACTCACTTCAAATCCTGATGCTCCTTCCCACCTTCATGTCTTTCCACAGCGCTGATTGTTTCCAGCACCCATTTATACGCCTGTTTAACCACACTATTCTATACATGCTATGGCTGCTTACAGCTCCACTCTTCGTTTTCTTCTCCACATAGTTTCACCCCTCCTGTGTTCTTGTAGTATTTTCTTCCTCTACTTGTTTTCTCCCATCCCCTGCTTCCCAGATGACCTCTTGCATGGCGTATCAAGACAGTAAGGAAGCAGAGAGAATGCCATATGGTAAGGAGGCTGTTACTGCCTTGACTCCAGTGGCTTTATAGAGAATGTGTCCTAGCTGCACTGCCAGAATAGTTGAGAAACTTTACAATGTTTTAGAAAGGCACTACGGACATACATAAAGTATGTTAAGATGACCATGTTAAAGCATGATGCAGAAGATTGCACATCTTTGGACTGCCATCTAGACAAAGACAGCATCACATGAAATATCCTGTTACTGTTTCATTTCCCTGATACTCTGAAGCTCATAGTACTTTAGGACAGAAACAGCTCTGCCCCCTTGGGGTAAACATCTGTTGTACCAGAAAGCTGGAATCTCTGCAGTTCACACAGGTCAGCTCACGTACCAATGCCTTGACCCAAACACAGCTGGCACCCTGAGCCTGTGGAGAACAACTCTATCTACAAACCTCAGCCCCAAAGTCACACTGATTCCAGTCTCTTGCAGCCTCGGTCCCTGCTTCATATGCTTTCCATGACATGTTCTTTATCTTTCTTCTTCACTTCCAAGATCACTGCCAACTCTGCAGATTAAGTCACTATGAACGTATCAGACGTATTAACAAAATTGTCCCTGATTTTAATATACTCAAACAGATGGCACAGATGTAATAGACACATTTTAACAGGTAGTTTGAAAACATTTTTCACCAAGAAAATACAAAATATTGGTGTCTCAACATGCACATTCAAATTCTGTACTAACACCAAATATCTGAAGGGTAATGATGAGCTAATTAAAGATGGGTTTATTGTAATACTACATAAGTTAACATTTGGTGATACACTTTAAGTTGGAAAGAAAACACCCAAATACAATGCAAAATGGACATGGTTTTATATGAACAGAGAAGAAAGTTCTCCGTCTACCCAGAAAAGAGTGTACCTGTGAAAGCAAGCACAGCATCTTTAATGGTGCTTGTGTGTTCAAATGGTAAACAACTACTTATAAAAGGGTTGTTCAGTATATGGGAAATAAATAACAAGTTAAACACAACAAACAAACAGTAGCAGCATTATACTGAGTCAAAGCTCAGCAATTACTTTACTTAAAGTATGGAATTTGCAGAAACAAGTAAATCCAATAATGAAAACTGAGCTAGGCTTGACTAGCAAGTACATTACAAAGAACAAACCCACACCGGCTCCCAGCTGAGGGACCAGTTGACTAGAAGTCTTTCATCTTTAACTCCTTTGATTCTATTTAACAACATAAAGCATGAGATGTTACAGCAAATAGGGTGGTATGAAATATTTCATTGTGTTAGCAGAAGTCTATATTAAAACAAAAAACAACAGAAGAAACACCCTTAAATGAATCTTGAATTTCTAGCACTAAAAATATACAGAGAACATTGCTCCTTTGGAGAGAGTTTATGTTCCCTGTTTGTTCACTCCGTGAGAAGCAGCGGGCAGCATAGCAGCATGGCAGGGGAGTTCTGCCTGGTACCATGAAATCATAGGGCTGGAATGCGCTTCAGTGGAGCTGCTAGATCAGGGGATGGGAGCTGTGTGCTCCGAAGTACCCATGTTGGAAAAGGACGAAAACAAAAGGAGTGAAGACTTCCCAATGGAGCAGAGTGAAAGCCACAAGACATGCAGCTCCAACCCACAGGCACTCACTCATTCAGACATCTGTAGTAAGCACTGTGTGAGCCCGCTGTTCGTATGTTTAACTCTGTATGGTGTGTGCACCTACACCACTAGTGCTGCATGTTAATCTACACTCCTGTTAAGAGCATGGGATCCAACAGATGTTTTAACATCCATTACTTGTTTTCTCTCAATAAGATATCTGCATGGCGATTCCAAACACCACAGTGCATTTCCCGGCTGCACTTCTAAACAAGTTTGGTCTGAAACCTGTTAAGGATCAGGTGTCTTCTTACCTACCTTCTTTTTCAGCAGTGAATGAGCAACTGCTGCTTCTCGAACTAGAACAGCAGCTGACAAGTAAATGCTCTTGAACTATCAGGAATAAGCATTACCTTCTTGTCGCAGAGTGTGATGATCCCAATACCCTGCATCTATTCTGAATGCCAAAGGCTGTACAGGAAAAGACGACATCTTCCCAAACCCAGTGCTGCTGTTTTGGACCAATGCTGAGCTTTTCTCAACAGGTCACACGTGCAGTAAGGAGGGCTACAATTGTCAAGGCATCAGTTTGGCAGTCAAAACCACACTCATTCCCTGTACATATGAGACAAGTGTGCTAGAACTGGAGAACACAGCCAAGTTGCTAGAGTTCAGGAGACATATCAATGGTGTCTCCTTAAGTCTATCACACAGTTTTATTTTGAACACTAAGGTGTTTATAGCATGCCCGTCTAGCCAAAATAATTCTTGAAAGAATATTAATAAAATCAACAAAATACTGTTCAGATACATAGGGAAATGTCTGCACGATACACAACTTTCTCATGTTAGTTATGACATGGGCAGACTGCCTCAAACAGCACTGAACCTTATTATCTTTGAAAGAAACATGCAGACTGCATAAAATATATACTTACAACAATCTACCAAAGCAAGAAATTGTTTGAAGAAGATAAGGGAGAATTCAAAAATACAGCTACCTTCGATTAAGTTCCCCTTAGTTTTTTGTCCTTGGTGGGCCAAACTGTTTTCACATATTAAGCAGTCATGCTACATCAAGAAACAGTCCCTTTCACAAGTTATAGGAACCCTACAGAAGGAGGATTTTAGGGGTTAAGATGTACACCTCAGAAAACAGACACATGATTCTCTCATCTGTTAAAGAGCACACTGAGAAGTTTCCAAGCTCTTCAGCAACCCAGCAGCATGTTAGAGCAGTTATGCAGTCCTTTCGATGCTGGTAGCTGTACATATTGCATTTCCAATTGCGTTTAAAAGGTTTTTGCAACCTCCAGAGCAGGATGCCATATGCTCCTTAAACTATTTGCAGCTGTAGAAGAAGTTTCACAATAAAGTTTCTCTTTTTCATTCCATGACTTTCAGCTGACTCAAATTTACTTTGTTAATACCCTCTAATTTAGACATCTGTACAATTTGAGTACATATGACTCAGATATAGGCATAATTGATATCCAAACAAAACAACAGCTACAAGACATCTTTAAAAAAAAGCCCACGTAAAACAATTACATACTTAAAAATTAAATTAAAATACACAATAGTTTCTTTAGAGAAATCTGGAAAAAATGTCTTTCTTTAAAATTAAAGATTACAGACTCTAGAAAGTAAAGAGTTTAAGAGTCTTTTAGAAACAAGCATGGAAATGTACAACTAGCAATAATCTAGAATTGCTTTACCAAACTAAAAATCAAGTGGAAAGCAAAACATGCCCATTGCTAAAAGCATTTCATTCTATCACTGACCATGAACTTATAGTGCTCTTTCCATGAGCTCAGCACCACATCTGCAACTTTTAAAAGGGCAAGTCTTCTTTTGTTTATTAGTATAAGAAGCCACCTCTCTCCCCTTTAAAATTATAGGAAGTTGCTATTTTTTTTAAAAAAGATTTTTAAGATTCTTCACCAGGAAGAATTTATTTTTTTAATTGGTCAGGATAAGACCCAGGCAAGCTCAAGTATGAACTGTCTTCATACTGCAAGACACAGCATGGACAGAAATATAGCTATTTAGTGAGGGAACCTGTGATTTGGGAAGCCTCAGACTGTACCCACTCAAAAGAAGAAAACAATCCAAGTCTCTGAAAGTACCAAGAATCCACACTGAAAAGATTCAAGCAGATCAAAAAACCTGTGTCACTCTAAGCAATTCTTTGCATCCTGACTATGCCCATCATGTTTAGCTTTATGAATTCTGGGAGAGCTGAATCTAAGTTACATGTATTTATCTATTTATCTGGCATGGTCAACAGAAGTCTGCCTCTCAAACATGCAGCACAATCAGTCATAATGCAGTTAATTTGATTCTCAAAAGAAGTTACACAAATAAAACGACGTAAAAGCATTCACAGGAATTAAGCTCCTCTTTATAACTTCTTTATAACTTTATTTATAACATAAATATTGACTTCATACACTTGAAAAGATGTCAGATGAAGACAAACCTACAAGTATAAAGAAATCTTATGCCAATAATTGAATCTCTTCCCTGTTCTAAAAAGAGAAAAAGCTAGCATCTGTTCAAGGAGATAAGAGAAAACTGCCAATTGGCAATTCTCAGGACTGCTTTCTCCTTTTCATTTGGCATAGGAAATATTTAGATAATTTCATAAGAATTCAGCTGATAGGAGTCTGTTACAGAGCTACGGTTTAACATGACAGACCATAAGACTATGGCATTAATCCTGGCCTAGAACTACAGAGGCAGTACATCCCAGCTTTTCAATCTACTGGTACCCAGGGAAGGGGGAGATGGACGCTTGTATTTTCAAGACCCCCCCCGCCTCCAGCCAGATATACAGATATAAAAATCAACTCCTGGAGACTCTGTTAATTGTATCACCTGAGTAACAGAGCATAAAGGTGAGGTTTCTGAATAATTCCTTTGGTCTGTTCATAAATCTAACCCAGCAAGCTAACTGATGGGAGACAGACTCCTGCATCTACATAATGTATCTAATTAATATTTTCATTTTTAGATTAATTAAATGAAAAACAACTTGCTCACAAGCTCACCTTTGGGCTGAAACACTAGCAATAGTTTTCAGAGCTAAAAACCTCATCGTTACAGAAGATTGCAGCACTATTACAATAGCTGTAACACAACAACAGCTGCAACAGAAATCACCCTACAACCCACAGTGACGGTTGCTATTCACATGCTATAACATTTAGCCCCTCTGCTTTATTTTGATAGCCATGTAGTCAGGGCAGAACAGGTGAAGAGGCGAGCGAAGACTGCAGCATCCGAGCTAATTCTAAACACAGGTGGCGGGCAAGACGGAGAGTACAGGAAGTCGACAGGAGAATCGCTGCTGACACATACGACAGGCAAGATTGATGGCTTCCCTCTCTAGTTTTCCCCACTGTGTAGGCACGCAGGGGGTGGGGGAAAGGGACGGAGAAGCTGCTGTGCTGGCGACATAACACACCGCACAGCCGCCTCAGCGCTAGCACTGATTAATGAGACTGGAACGACTCAGGAAACAGCAAAGGATCATTCACAGACATTGCTCTTCTTGTTATAATTTTATCCGTGGCAGTTCATTTAGTCCTAGCTGTCCCAAACTGAAGCAAGTTCAAAGTTGCCAGAAAAAAAGCAAATGTGAAGGTTGGGGGAAGAAGTATTAAGTAAACACAGACACGAGTAAAACACACAAATTAGAAATTTTCAAATTTCAAACGTGAAGATCCTCCCAACAGGGATCAAAAAGAGAGGGGGAAAAAAAAAAAAAAAAGAAAAACTTGCCTCAACCTCAGAGACAAAAGAAATTCTTTGGCTGACAAAAGTTCCCAACTACTGCATTTTTTGCATCTGTCTATGATTTTTTATTTCCCTCATTAATACTTTGCAACTTCAAAGCTCTCGTTTCTAAAATGATAAAACGATACGCTGGCTTAGCAGAAAACTGTCTTCAACTAGCTATTAAGCAGCAAAATGCATGGGAACCAGAAGTCAGATTTTACTAGCCAAAGCATATATTTTAATGCCTAATTGGGACAGTTTAAGTGTTAATGCCACTAGAAATAGAAAAAAAATGTAAGAGGGAACCTTAGAAGCAGTCTATGTACTACAGGCTTTTCTTCATTTATTGCCTCTTAAGCAATTACTTCTCCACAAAGTTGCTGTAGAAGCCTTTAAAACATGTTTATCTCAATCTCTTAACTCAATACATCAAATTCATCTGGTACAAATGCTATTTCATCATGCTTAATTCTTAAATTTAGGGATTAAAGAGCTAACATTAAATTAGAAAGAAAACATATTTATACCAGAGCAAGATTTCAGATTAATAGCTTCTCAGAAGGGCTTAACTCACTGCTCAGAAACCGAACTAAATTAAGATTTAAAGAGCACTGCCTGGTACCCCTTTCTTGAATGTCAAATACATTTATATTTAAACTTAAGATTTTAATATTTATATTTAAAATGAGAAACACATTTAAAGGAGAAACATTTACAGCATATACTAACCCCACTCTATAAATTTAATTCTGCCCTCTAGGGCTAGCAAAAGACTGCAGTGTAACTGCGTTTGGGTTAGGCTGCCCTCTCATGCTGCCTCCTTGAAGATGACTAAGCAAATGGATCCTTTCATGTGGTGTGTTGTGTCCCACAAACGTATTCTCTCATTTGCCTTTATGAGCTCCACGTGCCATTCGATGTGCTAGTGACAGCTGTACTGACAGGCGCAAGGATTATCTGTGGCAGGTTGCTGCAGTTCACACCACCACACCGCAGAGTCACCTCTGAAACCAAGGCATCGCAGACCTGTCCCTCTTGCGAAGCATTAAACAAGTGACACAAACTCCAGCTAAGGGACTGCGAAGCAGCCGGCAGCCTACAAAACAGAAGAGCTGGCTCAAATACTCCACAGAGATCTTAGCACAAGAGGCAGTGTTAATCTTTGACAGAGTGTGAATGGTTTGCGCGCAGTGGGTGAAGTAAGCAAGCACAGGTCCTGCACACAGCCAGCTGTTGTGACCAGTCCTAGTCTAAAACACAAAGCCTCCCTGAGCAAGGCCACAGACTGATAGCCTGAGTTTTGCGTGCTGTGCTCCCCACAGCCCTCCATATCAAGTAGCCAGACAGCATGCCGTGGCACCTGTCCAAAGCTGAGGCATAGCCCAGAGGGGCACAGCTCCTGAGCAATGCACATGGATGCAGGCGCTGCTGCTGCACCGCCTGGTTCCAAAGCCACACGCTGAAGTGCAGCCGATGGTCTCAAACAGTACAAGACAGGCAGCACCCTACCAGCCTTAACTCCTCATGAGCTATTCTCAGACCATTTGCCCTCCCTTTTTTAAAGTGATAAAGCTTCTTCAAGCAAACTACCTATTCACGCACATTAACTGCAGGCTCCATTAGCCCATTTCACAGAAACCCAGTGAAATGCTCACTTAGTACCTCTCCAGCAGGAGGCTGCAGGGGGAGCTAAGCCTGCTGGACAACCAGCAGGAGCCTTCTGGCCAGCTGGGCAAGGCACCAAGGTCAGGCCAGCCCCATACACGCTACCTCCACATCCCTTAGGTGACACACACACAATGCTCAAAGCTGAAAATATGATAGTTACACAGTACTGTAGGCACTGCTTACAAGACAAAGGGAAAAGAAGAGGGAGTTACACAGGCTTATTTCATTTCAGAGAACACACCTAAGACACACACCCATAGAAAAGCTTACTGAACTTTGCTGAATAAGCAGCAATCAAATAATAAACACTTCAGGGCACAGATGCTTGGAGACTGGAGACAATTCTCTGATGCATCCACCAGGTCTGCCTTCCTCCTGATCCAGCTGCAGCCCCATGGGCTGTACAAAGCACACTGGCACAGCAGCAGCGGGCCAGGAGAGAGCAGAGAGGCTTCTACTCCACTCTGGGACCTCACCCAAGAGTTACTCTGCATTAGTCAGAGTAACTGCAATTTTTGGAAAATACAGGAAGTAATTTTAAGAACCTAGAAGAAATTACAGCTACAAACAGCAAACAGCAGTACTTCTCAAGACCTAGCAATGCCAGACTTTTCTAATAATCTTCTACAGCACAAGAGATGCTAGTATGGAGAAGTATTAAAGGTTATATCCTGATTTTTAGGGTCTCAGTTTCCCATAAGCTATGGAAATAGCACCTAGACAAAATACTACATGCTAGGAGGTTGAACTGGACAGCAAACAAACAAACAAAACAGCATTTATTGATGGCTTACAGTGGGTGTGGAAAGATAAACCAATTGTAGATTTGCAGGGTTTCATCCTGGGTCCAGTATTATTCAGTACTTTAGTATCTTCATTGGTACTCTTTATTTCATCATCAAGATTATTCATTAAATCTGCAGATGACACAAAGCTGGAAGGATGATAAGGGCTCGAAGAGATCTTGACAGAGAGGCAAAATGGTCTGAAAAAATGGGATGCTCTTTACTGGGAAAAAGGACATGGATATATACAGTGAGAAATACTGAACTGCACAAATACATGAAGGAGAACAGCTGTTTAGGCAACAACTGCAGAAAAGGATCTGAAGTTTGTAACACTTTAGAAAGTGAAGACTTAATGTCATGCTTATGCAAAAACACAGATTAATAAACTATAGCAAAAATTGCACAGGAATGCATTAAGAGAATCAAAATTGAAAGGCACAAAACAAATCTCTCACCCTACTCACGATGACAATGGCCTCAAGCTGTAGCAGTGGGCCAAGATCTGGGTCTGCATTTCAAAACAGTGGTAGAAAAAGGCCACAGAAGTATAACCAAGTCTAATGAGAGACCTCAGAAATAAGACTATGGAGGAAAGCCTAAAAGAACTGAGGTTTAGTCCAATGAAGGAAAATTGAGGAGAGACAAGATTTTAAACATGCCTTAGATACATAGTCCTCTACATACGACTTTTGAAACCACAGTTAATAGGGTAAGAAAAATTGAGCTTAAGTTGCAGTACGAAAGATTCAGAACAGATGTAAAGAAAACTTTTCAACAGTAAGAAAAAGAAAACATTTCAGAAGAGTGCTTACAAAGGTTCTGATTGTCTAACAGTAATGAAATAGTTTTAAGAAAATATTATATGAGATGTGTTGATAAAGGCATAGGGGCAGCTCACTTCTATTTTGGGACAGCGGAAGCACCAGCTCACCTCTAGGTGGGTCTCTTCCAGTTCTCTGAGCCTATGATTTTATGTAACTGACTAAGGTCAAAGTGAGATGAACAAAGAAGATAGAAGACAGCTCTACTTAGACTGGCTAGGATCTCACTGTAGCTCAAGATTCAAGTCTTTCTACCAGCATTTAACAAAATTTGAGATTTGAGGCCTTTTCACAGGTAGCAGCTATACACCGACATGCTTTGAAAGACCATTCTGTGTTGCTGAAAGATGTGAAATACTGGTTAACATTAACTGCTTGTAATCTGGTAAATACCCATATTCAGAAACGTACACCGCTTTAATAGAATAAAACTGATAGCAACCATTGAAGAATTAGCACTCATTTTGCTACAAGAGATCAGCATTAAGAAAGTCATAAATTATTTACAAATTATAATTATAGCTTATTTGAACACATTTTAAGTATTGAAAACATTGCAATCTTAAAACAAACAAACAAAAAAGCTAAGGAATGCCCCCATAACTAAATACTTCCCTCCCAGAGAAATTGGAGAAGTTTTATATTTTCAATCACAGTAGTATCCAAATGTCTTAAAACATCTGATGACTGTTGATTCTCCTCTGACCTCTAGCTGAAAGAGAGTTCATTATATTTCTTATATATTTTTTTGAATGAGGAGGCTGCATGCTACCAAGATTGCCCTATGGGATATAAACAAAGACTATCAACTTACATCTAGAGGGATGTTTTTTAAAAAATAACTTTTCTTCGGAATTTTTATATTTCTTCAGAATATTATCCTAGAAACTCAAAGAGTAGTTCATTTCCCCTCCATTATTTTATTTGGCAATTACCTGTAGCTGGGAAAAGTTGTCTTCATTTCGCATGGGGCCAAAATTAACACAGCTGTTTAAAAATTTTCACCTATGCCACTGTCTGAAAAGGGAAATTTTAAAACCACCTGACGACTGTTGGGAGAACTTACAAAGTAGAAGTCTCAGCAAATTCTCTAATGGTGGACTCATGCACAAAGAAAATGCCAAAACTGGTCCACCTTGTCTATGCTTGGGAGAACTATCAAGTTAAATACTTTAGACATAATAATCACGTCTATCAAGGACTTCTACAGCATTAAGAAAAAAAAAAAAAACTTTTTCTGAAGTGAGAAAGGTAATACTTGGAACTTCATTTAAACTGTTTTTAATAAGTTGGTCCAAAAAATCACCAAATTGGGCTGTTTCCACAGAAAGGACAAACAAGGAAGAAGGAATGGATGAGAGGGACAAAAACAGGGAGGTTCGTTTATGCTCAGGTCTTGCCCTCAAAGACGGATGTAGCCAAGGCATGTTTCTGAGTCCAGGAGCACAGAAGCTCATCTGGAAGCTTCAGCTTAGATACAAGCACCGACCCCAAAGACAATGGTCAATATGGTCAATAAAAAAATGGTCAAATCGGTCAATAAAAGCTATATTCTCTCCCTAAGGAATTGTATCTAAGGTTGGGTTGAAGATAAGATGAGTGTAGTACCTAGATTTCCTTTGCCTGTTCTTGAAAGAATAGGCAAGCAACTACTGAAATTACAACTGCTGAAATGTTCAGTATGCAGAGCAAATTCTTTGCTTAGAAAAGAAGCTCTTGTAGGTCTGATATCACCAGCACCTCCAGTCACTAGCACAATAAAATGCTGTTTAAAGAAGACTGCCCCTTGTTCACTAACATTTAAATATATAGATTTGTAGCAGTACAATTAAGGCTTATCATGATTGAGGCCTATTGCATGTAAAAGTTTGCAGAACATTATGTGTGAGATTAGAATAGCTGCAGCACACTCAATCCATGTCACATCATATCGTCACAGTCCCAACTGTGATGCAATTTGAGCCCAGAAATGTCAAATGAAAAGTTCCCTAGTTCCTGGGTGACATTGCTTTATTTTAAAGATGGAATCTCCCTCACTAACTTACCTGTATTATCCAATCTAGCCCACAGGAAACCAGAAAAATTGCCGACCCTCAATTTGGATATACAATTTGTACATTGGTGTAAAAGACGCAGACTGTACTACAGTTATACCAGAGATGTATAACATTCCATTCTTCTTTGAATGTATTCTGCTAGAGACTCACAATCCATTTAGCATGGCTGTGAACTGTAAAAATGTCACTCTGAAGTGAGGAACACCACCTTTGGCTGTTCTGACCTTGCTTAATGCTTGATGAACATGGAAAGTGCTGACACTGCTTTAACTCTGCAAAGATGTCAAATGTGAATATATTCTAAAACAACAAAAAACATTAGAAATACATGGAGACCAGAAGTGTACTCATTCTTGGTGGTGGCAATTACATAGGTTAATTTGTTGCCAGCAGAGATGCAAAATGAGATTTGGTTAGGAATTCAGAGGGCTGGACCCTTCATTCCCTTTACAAAAGCAACAAAGAGGCTTTGAAATGTTTGAAACCGTTTTGTTCTTCTGTGCAAAAGGAAAGCACCCTATGGATGCCTATTAAGTAAAGTCTTTCCACATCTTGGCAAGTATGTGATTTCAAGAAAAATATTTGCAAATGGATAACCCAATTCAAGTAGAAGTCAAAGACCACCTTTGAAAGAATCTTTGATGTGGCTATAAAAAGATTATATTTAGGAAGGATAGAATAATGTGGTTCTGTCATCAAAAGTTTGTAGCTGCCCATAATTCTTTGCTGATGTTAATGTAAAAAGCAACGCTGGTAAGCAGAAAAGGGAATGCCCACGAGACCTTCTAGGATTAAGGAAGAATCCCTGAAAAGAACTGTTTCTGCTGTTGGATAAGCTCAAAATAGGCTATTTCGCAATCTCACTGCCAAAGGACAGTGATATTAGAGTATCTGTGAGCATGAAAGCAAATGACAGAAATAGTTGCTATGTGAATCTTTGGTCATTTGGACCAAATCATCACTCCTGAGATCATTTGGAAGCCTGAAATCTTATTAACACGGAAATGTTGAAATATCTTTTCCAAGGCAGAGCTACACGGCAGATGTCAAAATCAGAACTGCACACCTCGCAAAAGGAAAAAGATGATGGTGAGCTTAGAAGCTGTGAAGATGCTAGAAACTCAAGTTTTCTGAATGCTGGCCAGTAACTTCCCAAATGAGATCAACAGTTCAACATCCAGATTATCGGGAGAACACTACGAAGACCGTGGTATAATGATATTTAATTGTCACTGAGAGTATGTGACCAGAAACAACAGTAAGAAGATTGTACTGATTGGATTCAGAACCACATATTAATACTCCATTTGTCAGAGTGGGAGTACATATATAATCTCATCTCACTTTAGCTTCTGAATACTTCTGGGAATTAGAAGAGTTATATAGGAGCTCTGAGCCTTGAAAATTGAAACATTTCACTACTTACCCTTGGGATCTTTCTGCACAGGAACTGAACTATTGACACACACCTAGGTGGGATTACCCCCCTTTGAAAGCTCAATAAGAAGCACTTACATTACCTTCTAATGTGTACTGTAAGGCTCCAAACCCCTCACCTATAAACTAGTTAATGTAAACAAAACGGTTCTATTCTGTACAGTTATGAAAGTGCTATCTAAATACAAATGGAGCATTACAGGGTTTTATCTGCCTGGTTATGAAAAAAACATCAATATCCTGGGTAGTGGTTTGTAACGTGACCTATGCGCAACACCATGAAAACTGAGGAAACCCCTATCAGTGGTCCCTGCACACAACACTAACTCTTTATTTAGACATTGTGCAGATATCACTGAAACTATTGGATCAACTTCACCTTTGCAATGCTTGTGACAGCTCCAGGCAGTGGAAACAAGCCCTAGCATAATTCAAAAAAAACTTGAGGTTAAAAGTTAAAAACAGACATTTGATTTCTGGTAGCAACCATATATATGGTTCCCCTTCTTTCTTCCCCTTGTAGTAAGAACTTCAATATACTCTCAAGGTAGACAATACTCTACAGTCCAGTAGATGAAATAGATTTGCTTGATACAACACAAAATGATAAAATTTCCTACATGAATTGTCTGAGCAAGGGACTCCAAGAATGGTATTGTTGCAGTTACTAACAGTTAATGGCTCAAATAACCAGAAGGAAAACAATTTCAAATCACTACTTACAAACTCAGCAGAGCTCAAAAAATAAATGATCTAAGGTGACATAACTGACTTAAAGTTTAGGGGTTTTCTTCACTTCAGCTTCTGATTCTACTGTAATTTGAGTCAACTCCATAAAATGCTTGTTCATCTAACCCTAGAGTCCCAGGATAAACCACAACTTGTGTCATGGAAAAAAGTAATTGTTGAAGGTCTAGAATAGCACTTGCCGTATTAGCAAATGGAAATTCTATCTGCTAAAGAAACAGCATTAAAACAAGACCCCCTCTGCAGTCTAGAGACAGAGGTGATCCACTACAGACTGCACAATTCATGATGTTTGTCCAATATATGCACCAGAGAAATATACACAGAAATTCAACATCCAGGACTGCCAGTGTAGCATCTTTCATTAAACTCACTCTACAAAAACAAGTTAATAAAAACAGAATTCTCTCAAGAGAAAAAACAGGCTCAGCCAAGAGACTCAAAGCAAGGGCCAGAGGGGGAAAGAATGGTGGGACTCTACCCAAGCCCTGCCAAGATGCCAGAATAAAGGGCTGTTTCCTGCTAAAACAGTCTACATTTGCCAGACTTTATTGTTAGAATTCCATTATGGAAATGAATAGGGCCAGTTCATGCCTCAAAGATGGTTCATTTCTGTCTACAATGGGGGGCTCTCTCTTGTGTAGCTACAACAGTGGCCGAAATTCGCTACAGACGAAGCATTAAGCAAGGCAGATTAGGGAAGTCTCTCTCCAAGTGGAAATTCTAATAACTCTGTGTGGAAATTTGAGTTCTCCCAAACCCAATGAAGACTCGAGAAATACATATTCTCACTGCATACTAATTTCCTTTCACCTTTGAAAATGGTACACAAGATAATGGTTTCATTCTGGCATAGAGAACACCTTCAATACTATCTAAAAGATACGGTAGTTTTCCTAAATGCAAATTACTTAGCGATTAAAAATAAAACAAATGACTGATTAGGAAAGAATTCATTAATTTCCAACCTGGATAAAATATGCCAAAGGTTTAATCCAGAGGCTGGAACACACTGCTAAATCCAATTGATTTCAAGGGCAGTTGGGTAACCGAACCATGAGCATCTGTGCCCATCAGCAATAGTCAAAAAGTTAACATTTAAGAAAATGAGAAATCAAAATAAATAAATAAATTCAGTATCAATTTCTGTGCTTGAATCCACATAGAAGCCACTCCTATTTGCAAGGTACTTCTCACGTCTCTTAGATCTTTTCTAAAGGTCCTGTAGATTACAACATATTGAACAACCTCATACTGCACACCAGGCCACGGCACGGGTTTTTGCTATCAAATAGACATTTGTATTTCCAGCCTTTTTCTCAGTTAAAAGCACTATGCTGCCTCCAACCTTCATGCACTCTAGAAGAAAGACATGCTACACCAGGGACTGCCACAACCATAAATCCAAGGCAGGCACTTAAACTCTCTGCTCATCCATCAATCTCAGTACACGAGTGCCTGGATGGTCGTTCTGAAGTTGACCTGCTGCAGTAACCTGTGTACAACCACAGCTTGTTATGTGCATCTGGGGACTAATTTCATTAATGATTAACAAAGTGATCCCTATGTAACAGCAACAAATTCAAGTTGGGAACATGGTCTCCTTTAAAGAGTTTGCATTTCATTTAAAACAAAGCTGAATGATACTAAACATCGAGCTCTAGCTTCCACTACAGTTTTAACTTCAGTCTTCAATATCTGTAAGAATTAGGGCCTCGTGCTTTCAGTTACTGCCTTTCTCCCTAATTCATACAGTAACTATAGCTAAAAATATTCAAGATTAAATTTGCAATTTGGGAAAAGGCATTTTAGCGGTTCTCTCTAAAACAACCCTTCAATTTTTATCTTTAATGCCTTTTTCACAGCAATCTTCATTAAAAAAATATGAAACATGACCAATCACTAACATAACCAGCACACTAACAATGAAGTGATCAGGTGGCCTGAATACAGAAAGAACAATACTTCATCAAAAAATGAATCATATTTCATCAACACCAACTAGCTTGAAGATCTTTTAAAGTCCTAAGAATGCTGGCATTCACAGAGGCCTAACAAAGTATCAAGAGACCAGAGAAGGACAAATGCCATTCCTGTCTCCAAAAGTACAAGAGATGAGAAAAGAAGCAGCCTGGAAGGTAGTCTGCTTAGCATAAATTCTCAGTGAACAAACCCCATTTTTTGTAATTCCCTGGAACATAACTAGAGGGAAAAAAACAATAGCAAACATGGACTTCTTAGGAGCAAAGCATGCCAGACTGAGGAGTCTAACCTTGGCCTCAGGAAGCTGCCACAGCAGAGAAAGAAACAGTAAATGCACCTTGATTTTAGCACCATCTTTGGTCACAAACTGTGACCAAAAAGCAAGCTAAGGAAATGGATTTATCCTGTGGCATTTTTTTGGCTGTTAACTCATGTAAAGGTACAGGTACACTCCTAACTGAGCTGCTAAGTTTACCAACATGTTGGCTAAGATTGCTTGGATTTGAAGATCTTGTTTTTGCAATGGTCCTGACTAAACATTCACCGGGGATGTTTTCTGTGCAGCACTCTAAAAGAGGCAGAAGCAGCATCCTTGGGATTGCTGGACTCCAATCAATCTTTTCTCTGTATGACCTGAACAGTGCCTGACAGACTCACTGTCCTGAGTTTCGTTATAGCCAATCCAAATTTGAGTGCAAGCAAAAAAATAAAAAAGGGCTGAATTCTAATACCAAAGATGAAAGTATTTTGTATTAAAATAAGACATCCCTTGTGGCTAGAAGAAGCAGTTCTGTATCACTGAGAGCTAAAAGAAAATCCACTTTCCAGTGAAGCAGAATGCTGTTAAAGTTGGTACGAGATGGAGGTTGTAGGCTATCAAAGCACACAGCTTAGCAGAGACAATACCACCTCTGCAACAGATCATATGTGAAGGCCAGGGAAGGCTTACGCATAGAAGAGGGAAGATCAGGGTAGGAGAAAAAGAAGCAAAATGTAAAGTTCATATTTTCTTTAAAAGATGCTCTCAGAAAGAAAAAACACAGAGGTATTACAGTATTCTTATAATAACAGTGATAACTGCCTGGCTATTAGAACAGAAAAATGGTGCTAAAGGCTCCTGATATCTTCAGGAAGGCCAATAACATGTAAAAGTAGGCTTTGAGGCAAAAGGATGAAATTCTTTAATGTGAGGGTGGTGAGGCACTGGAACAGGTTGCCCAGAGAAGCTGTGGATACCCCCTCCCTGAAAGTATTCAAGGCCAGGCTGGATGGGACTTTGAGCAACATGGTCTAGTGGGAAGTGTCCCTGCCTACGGCAGGGGAGTTATAATTCGGCAATCTTAAAGGTCCCTTCCAACTCAAACCATTGTATGGATTCCATCTGGGTGCCTGGAAAACCAGCTAGTGGTGCATGAGAACCTATAATCAAAAGCAAGACCTCATATTTCTTCTACTTCACTGAGACAACATAAAGAGTAAAGTATGTGTCTGAAACATACTATGTAGCAACAGTGATGTAGATCTGAACAAAGCAGAGTCTGAAGGGGATACATACAATGCTGTCTAGATTTCTCTTTGACCAAATCATAAGTCCATTTTGAGGTGTAAAGGAGGAAAGAAGTATCCCATCCAAGAGCTTAAGTTCACACCGGTACAAAAATGCTTGGCAGTTAGTCACAGACATTGGTAGTACTGCTGACAGGTAAGATTTTCTTCCCCAATCACCTAACTACATATAGTTCATAAGTTCACCTCATTCACATACTAAGATTTTTTCATCAGTAGCTGTTGTGGTTAAGAATGTCCTGTTGTGGTTAAGAATGTCCTTTGCTGACAGGACTAAAACTCTGCTAATTCATATTTTATCAAGTCAGACACCGACACCAACTGACTTACCTTACATTGTATTTTCCTACTGATAGTTTAGGCTATAGTTGGACTTCTGAGAATATTATTATTAATTCCCTGACGTACCTGCTAGTTGCCATCTTTAAGACTGTCTTATCAAAGAAAAAAACTCAATGAAATGATTTCCCATAACCCTGTATTACAGGCCACTGATGAACAATAAGTCAAGGAGTATGAAAGTAAGGTCTTAAAAGTCAAGATACTCACAATATAATTAATCTCTCCAACAAAATATTATTTTTTTCTTAACCATGTATATTGTGTTTACATATTCCAGTTGTGTAGTAAAAATACTTACAAAACCAGGAACTTTTCCACAGCAGGATAAATCCAGCCTAATGATGAACTGTGCACTCCAGTGAAACACAGCTGAAATCACAGAAATTGCGTCTTCTAATAACTATGACTACATTATCAAATGCTTAAGATATCAAGTATTTTAGGGTGCCAATAAGTACATATGACTGAAGCTTGAAGACAAACACATTTCGAGCTTGAAATTTGAATCTTCTGCATTAGCACACAGCAAATACACGACCCATTCCAAGCTGTCTGCCGTAATAGTTGAACTACACCAAAGTGCAGTCTGGCAATAGGAACAGCATAAATTAGGAAGCCAGGTTTTATTCTTCATATTAGAGTGCAATTCCTTCCAGATAGCCATAAGAGGGCACTTAAAGTGAAAATGACAAAAGCCCACAACATACTGGACTTGCAAATTTGAAAACAAAAAAAAACAATTTAAATTACCACTATTGTTTGTGGGAGTGTGGGAGTACAGTAAGTAAGAAGTAGTAAGAAGTTACATAATACTAACTTTGAGCTTCTTGGTTTTTAAATTAAAAACATTTATAGAATAGTAGTAGGAAGGAATTACATTCTCACGTACACAGCACATCTAAAGGACATCAAGTAAGAATAAAGACGTAACAAAGCACCTGAAGAATAATCTTGATGGGCGACTTTAAGCTGGCAAAGACGTTCAAGTCAGAGAGAATATTAAGACGTAACAAAGCCAAGTCTACTCAGAGCAGATTTGTCTACTATGCAAAACAGAACAGCAACCTTTTCAAGAGACATGAAGGCGGGGGAAATTACCTGTTAGGATACTGATTGGATCCCAAAGAGCTACAGTGAGTAGGTGAAAAGACAGGCATATACAAACCTTTTTACTAGTTTTGATAAATTTTGCAGTTCTTGTTCTAAAAATGAAAAGTTGTTTGTGGCATATTTGCAAGATCTGCATGTTGCTTGCTTTGGCAAATGTATTACAGGGACAATGTAATTGTTCAAAACTTCAAGTGTTATAAACCTAGGAAGACTCAGGTACACATTGATGAAATGAAATCAAAGCACCTAAAGGAATGGAAATACCTAACAAGCTTATTCAGTATGACATGTCAAGACTCTTCAGGTCTTCCATATGGTTAACATTCAGAGTAGTCTTATACACAAAATTAATTCCAAAACAAACAAAAAAAACTAAAATATAAGTGGACACCTTACCTCTGCCCCACAGTAACATCTAGTAGGAAGTGTACAATTACTAAGTGAAATATCACTTATGAAAGTTTTCTTTGGGATAACAGATTCTTCCTCTTTCCCACCCACTCCCTCTCCTCAACAGAGTGCTCCTTTCAAAACAGAGCAGAATCAAGGTCATTTGCATGCTATTAGCTGTGTTGATAAGAAACTGAAATGTGCCCTCATTTCTTAAATTTAACCTTAAAAATCCTAGTTCTGAAATAATCCAAACATCCCTGCAACTTGTAACTTACCAAAACTTACCAATATGTAAAGAATTTTTTTTTGCATGTCAGCGTATTTTTTTGGCCTGAAATTTTCAGAACAACTTTGTGGTTGAGGGGAATACAGTAGCTGGAAGGTCAGAGACAGCATGGACAGTTAGAAATCGAAAAGTAGTATTTGATCTTTCATTTTTCGCCTTTCTCCTCACAGGCAACTTGAGATGCAGGTTGTCTACGCTGACACCCATTCTAGATGAACTGCTCCACTATAGAAACATTGAGTATCATTCCAGATTTAGATGATATATAAATGTGAACATGGTTTTCATGAAAAAGCCAACTGCCCAGCTATGGGGGAAGAAAATCACTATGATAGATTCATAGCATTACAGAATGGTTTGGGTTGGAAGGGACCTTAAGGATCATCCAGTCACACCCCCCTGCCATGGGCAGGGACACCTCCCACCAGACCAGGTTGCCCAAAGCCCCATCCAGCCTGGCCTTGAACACCTCCAGGGATGGGGCATCCACAGCTTCTCTGGGCAGCCTGTGCCAGCGCCCCGTGAGCAGCGCTCAGGCAGCCCCACCTTTACACACGTTAATTTGCCTTCTGCCGGAGGACAAGGGAGCTCGCAACCCCCCCCGGAACCCAGCGCTCGGGGCCAGGAGTGACGCCCGGAGCCGCCCGGGTGAGCACCCGCCGCCCCGACCCTGCGCATGCGCGGAGCTGGCTGCGGCCGTTGCGGGTGGGAAGGGGCGGCGTGGCGGTTGGGCAGGCCCGAGCCCGAGAGGCCGGAGAGGGCCCCGCGTCCGTCCCGGTGCCGTTACCTGGGCGAGGGTCCCGCGGCGCGCGGCCCGGATCAAGCCCCCCGGTGTCGCCATGGCGGGGGCGGGGGGGGTGGGGGGAGGAGGGAACGAGGGTACAAGCCCGGAAGCGCCGGCGCATGCGCACAGCGCCCCACAGTGGAGCTTCGGGGCGGGTGGTGCTCGGGCGGTCACGTGGTGGCCGGGCACCGCCTACCGGGGTGGGGGCAGCGGCCATAGCAATGGTTGGCCTAGGGAGGTTTAACGGGCTGCTGAGGTTGGGTTATAGCAGCCCCAGGTCCAGGCTGGGAAGCTGTAGGGTACCGGTGTGCATCTGCAGTGACACCCCTCAGCACACAGGTGGTTATTCCCAGTAGCCAGCACGGTACTGGGCAAGATCAGTCCAAACCCTACCACAGAATCACAGAATCACACAGAATCACCGAGGTTGGAAGAGACCTCCCAGATCACCGAGTCCAACCTCTGACCTAACACTAACAAGTCCTCCACTAAACCGTATCACTAAGCTCTACATCTAAACGTCTTTTAAAGACCTCCAGGGATGGTGACACAACCACTTCCCTGGGCAGCCTATTCCAATGCCTAACAACCCTTTCAATAAAGAAGTTCTTCCTAATATCCAACCTAAACCTCCCCTGGCACAACTTTAGCCCATTCAGACAACATTCCCAACTGTTTTACAGTTCCTAACTGTAAAATCCTGAAGTATTCTTAATAGTTAAAAGCACCGTAAGTTTATATAAACATTTTCACTTGGATGCGTTGGCTAATAACAATTTTTACATTTTAAAACTATGTTTACAGTCCTTACAATATTGGACCCTAATCTATATTTAGCTCCCCAGACTCTAAAACAAACTGTAAAAAAATTGCTGTGCAAGGTCAATGAGAAATTTGAGTCCAAAAACCGTACATGTAATTCTTTTTCATTGTTTGTATCATCGCTGTGAATATTGGTCATAATTTGAGCTGAAAACTTCCATGTACAATGTCTGTTTTGCTCTGACATTTTATTTAGCTTTACGTTTCAGCAAAAATGTCAGCCTGTTTTTGAGAAAATTACATGAAACTGCTTGAATTGTAGGAGACATCAGAGAAGAAGCTGAAAAATAGAAAAGACCAGATGATATTTTTTTGAGATTTTCCTGTCCTAAGGCCAAAACAAGCAAAAAAAATATTAGACGAGCTTGTGGCTGCACCACTGAAGTGAGACTGAAGACATGCTTTGAGTGAAGCGTTAGCCAACAATCCAGGCGGTGGGAGGGATGTATGGATGCCTTAGCGTCTGTCTCCTGACTAGAACTTCTTTCCATTGGAGAGTAATCAAAGCAGGTAGAGCTGTCTCAAAATAACAAGGTGAAGAGAGGGGTGCTAAAGGGGGAAGTGGAATATAAACCTAGCTTCAAAAGATGTAAAGAAAGTTGAGATGATGTGACAAGGAAATGTAGGCCCTTCCTCACTTGTGACGAGTTTTAAAACAAACCCTTTTCCAGTATGGAATTACCAAGGAGAAAGCTTTGCAGCACCTACTAAATATGAATATTATGCTGCTATTATAAACCATTAAGTCAGACCTTGATTTCAGGCAAAATGATGAAGCAAAAATCTATGTGTGTTTCAGTGATTGCAAACTTAAGAATGAAGGTATTGATGTTATGTAAAAATTATTAGTGTTCATTTTCAATGTTATTAGAATTTGAATTAGTAAGTGTAACAGTACAAAAGCAATACTTCTTAGACTTTTTAAATATTTTTGACTTAGTACTGCAGAGGATTCTAATTAAACTTATTGGAGAAACACACATTAAACGGGACTAAGGGCTGATTACCTGACAGCTCTGAAAAAGTACTTATCAAATTTGAATTGAGAGACTTTCTAGTAGACTTCTACAGTAACCTGTGCTTTGCCCTACTCAGTACTGTCACCAGTAATCTAGAATATAGATGGTGAATAATTGATACTTGAAATATGCTCTTAACACAAATACTGACAGATGTGTAAATAAGGCCAAAAACATAGCTGCCATTCTGATAATCAGAGTGTATTAAATCAAAACATGTTTTAAAATCAAAGTGAAACTGGAGTAAAAACTTGAATTCACATTGTTTTTTTTCCCTCCAACCATAAGAGTCTGAATTATTACTTTGAAGTCTTTGTTGAACCCAAACTCAAGCTGAACCAAATGCAAAATTTCCACTTACTGGGTTACAATAGCACTTTAACAAAACAAGAGCTCACTACTACAACAGAAATCTAGCAGGCACAGAAGAAGCATGGGATATTCTTGGTGCAGAGAGGGAGAGTGATGTGAATATATGGGAAGGGTGAGAAGAGAAGGAGGTTGGCTTGAAAATCCCAGAGAAGACAAGAGACAGCTTGCATCCTGAGAGAGGGCCAAATTAGGGGAGGAGAAAGATTCACTGATCATATTTATTGCCCTCTGAAATCTCCCACTGCAGCCAAAACTCTTCCAGCCTTTCTCAATGATGGTTCCTAGCCACTTTTCCCTGCTAATATTACCCCAATACACATTGTGAATCCATTCAAGGCTGTTTAGATGTGAAGAATCTGTTACAGAGCCCAGATTAGGAAATATCAGTAGCAGGTGCACATGAACCAGACCTCAGTCAAAATATAACTACGTTTGTTTCCTGTTTTTAATATCTCCAACGTGACTATTGGCTTAAAAACAAAAGTTCAAGACCATATATTTCAGGTGAGTGGGTGTCTCCTGGGACACAGCAATTTTGTGAAAGATCTGGAGTTTGTGTTTGACAAGCAACTCTATTTCTAGTGCAATCCTCTTGCTGAAATGTTGAATTAAGTAATTTTTTAGTACTGGAGTACCCATCAGTAAATCTAAGTCCACTTTGGGTGTCCGTGCTTTGAAAAAAATACTGAAAAATCAAGGAAAAACCTGCAGACAATAGCCATAAAATGATTCAGGAGAAGACTTAGACATATGCTCAAATAAGTGATTAGTGAAAATGCATGATAGTGCTAGGAGCAGAACACAAACTCTTTTTTTTTTTTTTTCTGGGCAGAAGGACTTCAGTAGCTGGGCTATAGTACACAAAACTTATATTTGTATAAAGCCTTTAAGAGGCACTGCTTTGCACAGGATCCAGCCTTGGTTGTTTTACAATGTCAGGGTCCAGGGAATATTAGGGATGTATAACAGTCCCTCTAGGGATTTTGTCCACAGCCTCCATGTCTTATTTAAAGTAAAAATTAGAAATTGTTTGGTGGCTGTGGCAACAGACTGTAAAAAGGACAAATGGTTAAGGAAATTGCATACATTTTGAAAACATGGCTTTATTCCTTGCCACTTGTCCTAAAGTTCTTATGTGATGCTAGGCAAATCATTGTTCGCTATAGTATTTGCTCAGGTACTGTCTAAAATGTAGCCCCTTTGTGCCATTCATTGCTTAAGCATACAAAAGGAGGTAGCCCATGCTCCAAATAGTTCAATAGGCTAAACAGGCAAAGTGGACACAGATTAGAGAGTGTATGACACACTGTTTGATGAGGTTGCAGAAATTGCCATGTGCAATATTGTGCATTGCATGTGCCTAACATTCTTTTTTAAATGAAGGATGATGTTACAAAGATACTGTGTGAACAAAAAAGCAAGGACAGGACGTTTTGGCAAATTAGACGAGGCAGAGAAAGGAGACCAGGTAGGATGGAATCTGAAGAATACAGAGTCAGAAACAAAGTTGGAACAGGCACAGGAAGGAGTCCAGTCCAACTCTTTACATTTCCGAACAGAAAAAAACTTCATTTCAGACACGTAAATTGACATAGTTTAAAAGCACATCTTTGACATTTTGGAGAGCATCAACGTTAGCAGCATGACTGGCGGAAGGAGGTAAATCCCACTCTTACCTGTTTCATTTTATATTTTACACATGCTATGGAAGGATTTTTGACCATTTTTATACATTTGCTGGCTCAATGAAACTTTGGCAGGGCAGTCATTTGAATGCTGAAGATCTGGCAGAGTATGAAGAAGTGTGTTATCTTTTGTGTGCTGAAACTGTTGGTAGTATCATAGCATTGCAGAGAACTATTTTCTGTGAAGTTCATGGAAAAACACTGTACTGGTAGCCAGTTGGAAATAAAAACACCTAGAATCTTCTGAAATCTGTAAACCTTTTCTCCCTATAATATGTTGGGAAAAAGAAATCTTTCCTACATGTTCTTTTGTATTATCATCAGTTATGGTGGCTGTGTTTTTTACATTCATTTTGAATCTGTGTTTCCTGTCATGAGCAGATTAAAAACAGAAGAGAGCAGAGTGAAAGTTTTCTATTGCAAACATCTGTGTCTGAAAAAGGATTGTATTTCCATGTCCTGGAACATCAAGGGAAAAAGCTTGCCCTCCCCAGACACACACCTTTAGTTTGCAGCAATAAGGAGTTTATAGACAAGGTTGGTTTACTGCAGTAAATAGAAAACCCAAATCTGCTATTATTTCCAGTGGTTAATCCAGCCTGGATGTCTGAGGAGACCTTCAAACATTGTTCCCAGCACAGATATATCTTATTCTTTATCTGATAAGAATAGATACCTATAGATAGAATATCTAAATGCTTAGCATATTTCTGGGTGCAATGTACCAGTGCTTTTAATAATTTGTCTTCTGTATCTGAAATAGTTTTATATGCAAATGTTGCTGTCTAGATAGTGTTCTTAGGGACTATTAATAGAAATGGAGAATGAATGCACTTATCCTCTAGAAATTAAATGCAATTCACAGGCAGGAAAAAAAAAAAAAAGGCAGTGTCAATGGAATTCACAAAGAAAAAAAGTAGTTCTGAGGTATCATCCACATATCTGTCTGCTTTAAAGAACACAGTTGGAAAAGGACAGAAAAGATGTTACAAGAACCCCTGGGGACCAGATATACAGTATGTTCCAATCTGATATTCCTGGAGGAATTGAATCCTGGAAAGAAGACAGTTTACTGGTTTAGATGGTGCCGCAAGGCCTCCCTATCTCAAACATAAATGCTGTCCTATTACAACTGTTATATATTAATATGCATTCAGTGCAGATACCACCCAAATAATATTTTACTAGATTAATGAACTCCCTCACCCAATTGTACACAAAGGTCTGTTATGTTGTGTGCAAAACTGAAACAAATCTGGGAAATAGTTTAATAAAATCATCTTCTGTATTGGTTATTCAGTCATAATCTTCTTGTGCCTTGAGGATACGTTTACTGCTAAGAAACAGCACTTCTTCATTCCTGAAGTGATAACATCTCTTCAAGTACCAGACCATGGACTAGAGTTTTACTTTGAGCAACGTTATTGGCAAGTACGGTCTTGCCTTTCCTCGTCATTTCCCCAGCTGCCAAATGTCACTCAGGTATACCCAGCTGATGGTGATATTTCTATACATGTGAACATTTTCAAGACTCTTAAGACTGCAACTGTTATTTCTATAATTAATAGAAAAAATGAAGCATACTTAAAAGTTTTAAACAAACATGGCAAATTTAACTAATAACCAAACAGCTTTGGAAAATTTAGAAATAGGTAGTAATTCACACAGTCTGAACCTCTCCTTTGTAACTGCTTCTTCAGATTAATAAGAGAATCACCAAGCTGCTATTTTAACAATACCAATTAGCATAACATATCTCTTGCTTTTTCTAGAGTATGTATTACAGTGTGAACACTTTTCTGTCTTAACATACTTGTCCAAGATTCTCATAAGAGATACTACAAACCATAATTAAATTAATCCCTCAACCTGCTTGTGTAATAAGAATTCACATTTAAATCATTGGTCATTAGGCACTGGACACTTCTGTAAAGTAATAGACGTGAAACCTGTCATATTTTTATAAATTGTTCCAGTTCTTAAAAAATGTGCCATTTCCAATCTGAATTCCTATAATTTCACTTTACAATTTTAGGTTATAGAACATTGTTGCCTTTTAAGCTAAAACACTTTTTATTTTCAGAAATCCTCTCCTATCATAATCAAAAAATATTTTTTTTCTTAAGCAAATGGCATAGACTGATTTTCTTTTTTTCAGAACTGTCATCATAAGATAGGCTTCATATATTTTAAGTTACGGTTGCATTTCTTTAATCTTTACGGTTTTTCAATCTCTTCTCTTCAGGGTAAGCATCAAAATATGCCATCATACTATTGCAATACTCAATGTAATTTCTCTGCTTCCAATGATCAGTAGGAAAAAAAAAAGAAGTGTTGCTAAGAAAGTATGGAGATGATGTACAGACTGATAGAGCAATAAATAACGTGTATATATCTGAGAATACTGTTGCCTACTGTGCTGAGAGCTCATGTTCTTTCTGTCATTTTCGGTGCCAGTGATTTCCACAGTCCCCCAGCTTGTAGATGACTTACATTTTTTTGTTTTCAGGTGTGTGACCTTCAAATTATTTCTGTTCAGACACATTGCTTGTATGGATTCTCTTTCCTACCAGACAATCCATCTGTGTGTAAGTGGCTGTTTTTCAGTACTGTTTATCATTTCACCAAGCTGTGCATCATCTGCAAACTTTAGTAGCCATGCTTTCATATTTTCTTCTATGGGACTAATAAAAACATTAATTGCTAAACTGAGATCAGAGGCTTAAAACCTGTTGAGTTAGTAGTGGTTTAATATCTTTTTAATGTACAGTTCAATATACACTTCACTGATTATTTAATGTTAATTTTAAAAATGAGACTGTCATGAAATACCAAAATAAACACAGCATCAAAATGCAGATATATGGCGATATGAAATGTTTTTCTAGACACCAAAAAGACTGAAGTATACATAAAAGGCAGAGTTGTTACAATTGTTTTGAAAAAAAATCATACAACTTTGTTAAGGCAATTTAAATAATACCCCCAGATAAAGATTTCCAACATTATTTTTTGGTTTATTTTATTTTACCGTTTACATAGATATTCATGGCTATGCTCTGACTATTGTGCTCCCATCTGGGAACATAGAACACCTATGGTTTATGAGATACTTCCACTGGAATTGCAGCTGCTTTGTTTCACCAGAGCAATGAAAAAATGATGAGATCCATAGATAGACTCTAGCACCCTTTGCATTCTGCTCTTCTAGCCTCTTGTTGATAGTGGCTGTGGCTGTTCAGCTCCTCACAGCTTTTCCCTGAGCGCTCTGCCTCAGCTCTTCACCATTTCTGCATCCCACAGCAGAAGTGACACTGTTCCTTCTACTTTGAGTAGCAAAATAGGATTTTGCCCACATTGCTGGCAAGCCTGGAGTTATCCCTCAGCATGTGCCCGCTTTCCTCTCCATCACTCCTCCAAGGATGGTGCTCCTGGCCTCCCTCTCAGTGCAGAAAACTAGCATGCTGTCTCCCACCTCCCTCTCAGCTTCTCCATAGAGAGGGTCTAGCACAATAGGTGCTTTCCTCACTGGTGCTTATTATGAACGCATACTTACTGTTGCTTTTTCTTGTTGTTGTTGTTTTCCCCATGCAGAATTGTTCCCTTTTAGACTGGCCACCATCATCCATTGTTCTCCAGGAAACAGAAACTGCCGTTGCCCTTGGGGAGATGGCGACTGGCTATACTGTGAGGCTTCATAAAACACAGACCCCGTTGGGAACAATGGAGAAGAGCCTTCTCAGCGTGGCTACCAGCTGAGGCCTGCCACAGCTCACTGCTGGTCCACAGCAGTGGGGAGTGGCAACCATACTGAAAGAGGCCATGGGCCACTGAGCAGCCTCCAGGCCCTGCTGTGGGGGAAATGGATTACATGCAACAGGAGAAAAAAAAGCAAACAAACCAATAAAAACAAACAAATGAGCAAAAAACAACCCACAACTTAATAACAAAACTGAGTGAAATGAAGTCTTCATGCAAGGTTTCAACAAAGTCCACTTATGTGGGAGCTAGCAAGGGTTTTAGCCTGATTTGTAGGGGAGGTTGAGTACTGCTCTCTCCTGTTGATGATTTGACTCCCCCTTAACAACTGAGAGAAAGAGATTCTTATTTGACAATTTGAATAGGAAGCAATTTTTGTCAGAGAGTAATAAGCATTTCATCTGTGAAGATGTATTTCCCCACCTTCGCTTTTCACTGGTATACTCCTGGGTTGCTAGAGTGTATTCTGTTACCAAGATAGGAGGCAAAGGTCTAATAATGGGTGGTCTGTTTTTTAACTGCCTGATTTTTTAATTAATTTTCATCTCTAAGCAAATGAATATATTCAAATAAGTCTTTGAAATAGCCAGATCTTTTTTAATCACCCCATACACATTGTGCCGTTAGGGAGAGTATACTGTATTTTTCCTAGAGCAGTGACGCATACCTGAGTTGGAAAATTTTGCCCTCACTCTAGAGTCTTTACTTGCCTCGAAAACACAATTGCAGTGATAGAAAATATTTTTAAAGATAATGAAATTTGAGGGTATGCTTCATCAATAATTAAGCATGAGCCATACTGTAGGAATGTTGTGATTATTTTAGAAAACAAGCGTTGTGATTCATGGAAATATTCAAGATGCTATTTAATAGAAATTCAAGCTTTTTAGGTCATTAAAATCACGATTAGTATACTCAACCATGTCAAACTATAATCTATTAAAATCCCACTTACATAAGCATCCAAGTCTCCATACTTTCATATTTATAATTTTATAGGATGAATAATCATCTGCTTCTGTTATTCCTCATAGCAAAAAAATTTCCTCTTGAGCAGAAGTCTCAGCCCTGCCATAGAGTGACTATCAAAACGTTTATAATTATGTCTGTGGCCATTTCTGTGTCTTTGTATTTAAACTGATAAAGCTGATCTTTAAAGATTCAGTATATATTCTTTCATTTTCAGAGTAGGAACTATAATTATTTAAAACAAGCAATTCATCTAGAAAAACAAAGCTGCATTCTCAACTAAAACTGAGGTCCTAGTATAATACACCTAATATTGTGATGGGAGCTGAGAGGCAGCTTTCTGATTTAGAACCAGCCATCAATCCCACTGAGGCTGCTGGGTGTGCTTGCTGCCTTGCGCACCAGCTAAATGAGGGAACAAACAGATGTCCATTTGTTTAGCAATAGCTTAAACTGTGGATGCCATGCCCAAAATAAACATTGAATGGATCGATTAGAGTGACTAAAACAGTGAAAAGCAGGAGGAAACAGGCAGGGAGCAAAACAAAAATCATGATACACAAAATGAAGTGAATACACAATGGCCTTGAAAGAAAGCCAGGGGAAGGAGCTTTTTGAGCAGTGTACTGACTGCAAGCAGATCTGGATCATGACCAAAGCACCGGATTCTTGTTCAGTCTTACTGTATTTGAAGAAGCGGACTTTGTTTGTAGTAAAACAGGATTCTTGTTCAGTCTTACTGTATTTGAAGAAGCGGGACTTTGTTTGTAGTAAAACAGGATTACTTCAAAGAAATACCTGGCTCTTGTAATCAATGTCTCATTCTAATGGAAACAGCCTGCTATGTCGTGAGTACTAGCTGACTGCTCAAGCCACGATGAAGTTAGACAATGAAAACAGAGAGAACAGAACAATGAAAAGCAGGGAGGGAGGATGGAGAGAGATTATGGAAAAAGACATGGTAAAATGGAAGAAAAATGAAAACTTGGAGGAAGCGAATCTCAGACAAAGTACAGGGAGATGAAAAGGAATGTGGTGAAGATGTATTCTTCAGCATGATAGTCAGTTAGCTAGGAGATGCTTGTGGCTCTGGGAGAGAGTAATCCCTAAAGTGTATCCTTGTTTGAATTTCTGATAAAAAAGAAGTCCCTGTCCCTCTTGTCCCATTGCCATTTCAAAAAAAGTAGCCCTCTAAGAAAGGCGCCCAGGCATCACGACGGAGGGTTAAAACACATGAAGCTGCTGCCCATTTGGAACGCACTCCGTCTCCTCTCACATCTGCAGAGCATTTAGCCGCTTGCATCTGGTTGTGTTTGCGCAAATATAATTCCATATTCACTAATAATTCCCGAGGCTAAAGGCCCCTCTCCTGTAACCTTGTTAATATTCTCACAAGGCCTGGTGTGAACGCCTCACAGCATTTGGATTAGAATTCAGTCTGGTGGTTCCCCCCCCCCCTCATCTCTTACTCTCTCTCTCTCTCTCTCTCTCTCGTACTTTTCTGGCCTCCAGTTTCCTGGCCACCCACATGACGAGACACTCTCCCTCCCTCTCTCTCCCCATTCTCAGTTTCAAGGAATTTCCTTTTGTCAAAGGCAAAGTGTGATTGACATATTTTCCCCCTCTTAAGTGCAGTCTTCTTAATACTTGATTTAACTATGTCCTTATGGGGCTCGTATAATCATTACCTAGGTGAGAAAGAGACCCCCTGCTCCCTCTCCACCATCCGATCTTGGGCTTCAAGCTTCAGATTTCTGGATTGCCTAGCACTCTTTACATGTTTTTTATTCACTTTTTAAAGACGTTTTAATTAATTTGGTGCTGACGAGGGATTCCAGATTGACAGCCTTGGAAACTGAGGTCATTTGTTTGTCCACAGAACAGGTACCACCAAAGCAGCAGAACTGCCAGCTCCCCTGTCAAAGAGCCTCAGGCTCCCCTTTTAAAGCACCTCAACCCAGGCCAGAAAAATCACCTTCTGCTCTGCCCTTTCTGGAGAGAAGACAATTCAGTTTCCTAACCAGGCCTCAACCCTGATGCCAGGATTGATTAAAAAAATGGGCTGGAGCTCACCCTGACCACAGTGCCACAGGAATATACATTAACATTTTGCTAGTTCACTTCTGGTCACTCCTTTCTTTACCACAAGAAATTATGTTTTGCTGTTGTTCTCCAGTGATTTTTCCACATGAGACCACATGGCACGGGCCCAGTCAGGCCCCAACATGCCTCCCACCCCAGTAGAGACCAAGGTGTGCCATGGCAGTGGGGCAAGGATTGGAAGGAGAGCAGCCATGGGGCTTGGGAAGGTGGATGGGCTGCTGGCAAGAGAAGGAGAGGAAGGCAAGCCCCCATGCAGATAGCTTGGAGTCTTTAATGATCCCCTGTTAATTTGTATTGGGCATCCTGCTGTACTGCTTTGCCTGGTCCTATTTTAATGTTTCCATGTAATGGGGTTTGTGTCTCTTTGCTGCTGAGCAGTGCCAGCAAATACCTCTTATCATTACCCAGGCATTTCTGATATTTAGTTTAGGTCTGAGAAAAGCTCATTGAAAACAAAACAACTTGTAGAATGCTTAGGTAAGCTTATTCTTACAGCCTTTAAATACTTTTGACAATATCAAATTCCTCCCCTGACTGTTTTTATCCACGTCATGTATATTGGGGAAAAACTCCGTGTTATGATGACTATGGGCTGTCTATGGGAATTCAATGGAAGAGGTTGCACAGACTGAGCCAAACATTTTAAATACAACATAGGAAGGATTATCAACAAGTTTTTGACTAAATACTTGCAAGATCTTACTGCACCGTTTAATCAATATGAGAGCAAAACAGAGTTTTGTTTTCCATTTAACAGAAATAAAGTGTTTTCAGGAAACTGATTGTTACATATAAGAAAATGTTTATAATTAAGTATGTTGACAATTTGTGCCGATCATTATAATACCTTGTTTTCAGTTATGCATGAACTTTCTACATTTGAAGTAACTAGGATGAAATTTCCCATGTTGGAGATAAATTTCTATGCCTTGCATCATTCTTTTTCCCCTTGTTTGGAAAGGAGGAAAGAATAATTAATTGAGTTTTCACACACACAAACACAAAAGGAGACTTTAATTCTCATGTACGTATGTATTCAAAAACCTTGGAGGAATACTAGTAAGAAATCATACTCCCTACCTAATTTGTATCAAAGCCTTGACTTTTGATCAGCAGTTGGTGTGGGAGATCCCTCTGATGTCAGGAATGTGCACTTGGCTATTTCCATGAAAAATTTCCCACATTTACTCAGGTTAGCAGTGGGGTACGTGGTCCGGATGTGCTGTCCCATGGCACAGGAGATGAACAGCACTGCTGCCTCTGTTGTGTTTTCAGTGTTCCTCTGACAGAGCATGGGAGAAGAAGGAACCTTTCTGACAAGACTACAGAAGGTAGGGACCAAAGTACTGGGAATGAGGACATAGGGACAATCCTGATATTCAGAAGAAGGGTGGGGGCCTTACAGCTGGGAATGGAAACATGACGGGGGAGAGGCATGGACCTCAGATGGTTATTGCCTAAAATAGACCACTCTGTAGTTAATTCAAGCTGGCAATTTCAAAATCAAATATTACAGGGGGGGGAAAAAAAAAAGTCATAGAAAATTGATGATGCAGAGCAGAGTTTGGTTGATGTGCTGTAAGTAAGCCATGAACCACCTATTGAGCAGTGAGTATAAAAGAAGACCTCAAATACACAGGTTCCACAGCAGTGATCCAGTGGAAAATTGTTATACGGATATGTAATTAAAGACTGCAAGGTAGCTCATAGATAGGCCTAAAATAAGGTCAGGCTTATTGCTGATGAGCCTTAACACTGGAATGTTTGACATTAATAGTTTCTTAACATAGTATTATTTCTACAGTACATAGACCTGGTATAATATATAGGCCATAGCCTACCCTTCTGTGAAGTGAGTTAGATTAAGAATTTCATTAATGGCTTAAATAAAATTAATTAACAAGTATTTACCTTAGCTCTGTTCCAATCTGAGAGGATTCACACATCCTTTGCTAAGCCAGCTTCTGTGTTTTGTGTAATGAGATGGGACCAAACTGTAATGATATAAAAAAATCCTTTCATTCTTGTCTTCCTTTCTTCACACAAACATGTGCAGCTGTGGCCCATAGCTGCTGAAAATAGTCATCACCACAATATGGCAATGAATATTTTCAACCATTCTTTTAAGAAAGCTTTTATCTTTTCTTGGCCCCACAATGTCTCCAGGCAATCTATCTCTGTTGTCAGGGCCCTGTTTAATGAAGTATTGTTTCAGGAAGCATAGTCCAGAACTTTATTTCTGGTATGTGCCCGGGAAGGAGATAACTTGTAGATGGCTTTACCAGTTTATCAGATCACAATTCTCAGCCTCAATGCTATCATGTGCCAGGACTACCTCAACTGACACGAAGAGCCTGTTCTCTGGCTTTTACTTGTTTGGGTTGCAAGCTGGTCAGAAACTGATGTTGGGATCCTGACTACAGGTACTGGCAAAATACTGAATTTATGTGTTATGGGAAACTACCAAATTCCATTGCTGCAGAATAAATGAGTTCAAGAGGCTGTGACTGAAACACTTGGAGAAGGTGATGTGAGAACTATTGTTTCCAGCTCCAAGGCAGCTCTACATGCTGCAATGTTTTACCCCTGGTTCAGTTATTTCTATAGCTAAAATAGCCAGAAACTTTGTAAAATATAAGCTGTGATTTCTATAGCATGACTTACAATAATTGATTTTTATGTGGGCTCCAGAGCTGTAGGAGTCAGAGTCTCTGAGTAAACAGCAGAGCAGACTGTGCCCCCCAAGTCCAGCTCATACCACTTCTGATTGCTATCCTGCCCTTTCTTGTGAGAAGTTTCTGTTGAACACCTTATGTCACACAGTCTTGTGCACATCACCTGTGAGACCAGTTCTCTACCCTTGTGACCTTCCAGACACTTTCTGTTTGACATTTGGTGAGCTGTGTCTTGCCTTCATACTAATTCAGCCTCAGGATTGCGTCATGATGGTTTCTCAGGCTTGCAGGACTGCCTTGTAAACAATAATGCTCTGTACGAAAACATGGAAAACAAATTCTGAAAACTCTGAGGCAGGCTTGGCTTTCAGAATGACCTCACGTAGCTCTGAAGACAAGTGACCTGAAACTTGCTAGAATATTTGCATAACTTGTTCTTTTCTGAAGAAGATCTGCTCTGTTCTCTGCTGTCTGAAACTGTCAGTAGTAATGATTTTTTTCAGAATTTGAAGAAGCAAATAAATAATCCAAAACCTTCCCCAAGACCAAAGTATCTTTCATAGAGTGATTTGGGACTATTGGCAAGAACTTTGAAGTTCATTTGAAGGGGCAGGGACACCTTCCACTAGGTTGCTCCAAGCCCCATCCAACCTGGTCTTAAACACCTCCAGGGATGGGGCATCCACAGCTTCTGTAGACAACCTGTTCCATTGGTACGGAACCTCAAAGTAAGAAATTTCTTCTTTATATCTAATCTAAATCTCCCCTAGTTTAGTTTAAAGCCATTGCTTCTTGTTCTGTCACTACATTCCCTGATAAAGAGTCCCTCCCCAGCTTTCTTGTAAAGGCCCCCTTTAGGTACCGGAAACCTTCTCTTCTCCAAGCTGAACAACCCCATTTTTTCATTCTTTTTAGCTTATAACTAAGTATTTTGAAGGGTTGAGGGGAAAAAGGAGAAAAGAGGCTTGAATAAGTTGTCAATGGAGAGTCACAGTGTATTAGGTGTTTTCCAGGCATTGTGTAAAACAGTCTCTGTTTTATTGTGCTTACAGGCCCAAAGAACAAAATACAGAAAATCTGGAACTAGAAACTGGGAATGGGGAATGAGGCTAGTAGCAAGCCGCACCATGGTACTGGAGAATAAAGCTGGAGGGATCTATTGCCACCACAGCCCAATTTGGTGAAAGTGGAACATAATCCAGAAAGTGTTTGAGTCACTCCACTGTCATCAAGTACCTGTGAAGCCCATGGGTGAAGTATGTCTCGCCCCCTTTTTGGTGGCTAGACCAAATACAAAATGACAGTCTACTGCTGTTGCTAGTAAATTAAGTAACAAAGACATTTCTCTCCCTGCATTCCCCCCAAGCAAACAGCAAGCATGGAGGATGCTGGGTCTTTTGTTATTAAATCAGTAGTTTGACAGCTACACTGGGAACAGTGACTGATAGCGAGGACCAATGGCTCTATTAAGATATGGAATAAGACAGAGAGGGAATCCCAAAACACAACGCTTTTCACGAAGAATGGGGAACACTGGGATATGGTATCTGATGTTTCTGTTCCTGACACAAGTGACCAGGAGCTCCCTTCTGCATCTGATTTTGAGCTGCCTCCAGGCGTGTAGGGTGCTGCCATGGGCTGAGATCTGAGACAGAGAGCCTAGTTTTGGTTTTCCAGAGGCAGCTCCTGTTCCCATGGATGCTTTGGACAGCGAAGGGCATTGTTCTGGGAACTGCAGCTTGCACTGAGAGGATTTATACATAAAACTAAGTCCCTCCTGTCCTGACCCCTCCTGACTCCCAGACATCTGTGAGAGAACACCCCTGAGATGGAATTGCTGAAGAACCGTTTATTTTGCAATGGAGGGATAATCTCATAATAACTGGGGAGTTCCTCCAAGTTCCTGGGACTACCAAGTGAATGTTGCCCAGAGTTGCCAGCTGAAACACTGCAAACACAAATACAATGGAAGCTCTGAAGAAGGCAGAGCTGCTCAGCACCCACAACCCATATTTATTTTCTCCAGAGATGAAGGGGGGACTGCAGGTCAGCAGGAATTGTGCATTCTGACTGGTATTTATTGACTCAGAAGTCCTTGCTGACAGACAGACAGACAAGTAGAAAAGGCTTCCATTACAGTGACGTCGTTTCTTTCCCTCTTCGCCCCTGAGGCTTTCACTTCTGACACTCTTTACACATTGCTGTGGCTTCTCCAGCTGCTGCTGAGGCAAATGGCAGCTGCCTTTCACCTCTCTGGTGCTGGAAGACTGGATGCCCGTAGGGAAGAGGACTGTCAGGCTTTCAGTGACATACTGCAGCACATCTATCAGAACTGCAGCAACAACACAGAGCTTTGGTGTTCAGCTTTCCCTCTGAGACTTGGGTAAGACTGGAAGTCTGGGTCAGATGCTGGATGTGAACTCTGGGTGGCCACTGAGGGTCAGTACACAGGGTCTCTATGAGAGTGAAGTGCCCTGTGCTCACCCCCATTTCCACCTTCAGTTCCTCGAGAAACTCTGATTAGGTTTTTATTTGCCTTGTGCTAATACTGTGCTTTAGGAGAGATCCTAGCAGTTTGCATGAGTGAAGGTGAGGCACACCTACTTTCAGCTCTTCATAGGGATGCTGTGCTGCAACACTCTGGAGCCTCCATTCGAGTCAGTGGCCATAGCTTCAGTACTTTTGATTCCTAGTGTTGTTCCTCCGGAGGGTCTCATTGGATTTAAGACCCTGCTGGAGACTTCTGTCTGTTGCAACCAGTACAATCACCTATGCTTTTAACCACACAGGGCAGCCTTTTATAATGAGCAATATATATTTTTTAATTTTATAATGAGCCTTTTATAATTGGCAATGCAAGATATTGGATACTTCATCCTTTGTCAAAACTGAGAAACAAAGTGTCCATGTTTAAATAGGGTGAATTGTTTTTCTTGCCACACCCCCCCCCCCCCCCTTTTTTGTGTGTGTTTTGTTTTTCTTAAGATTGATTGCCTCATTTTGAGTCCAATAAACAAAAGGTGTCAGTTCCTAGAGGATGCAACAGGCTGGGGTACAAGATACTGAAATGTTTGCAGCAAAGCAGTATCAGATAGATCAGGTCATAAACAGTAGATTTTTTACTCACTTTAAAAGCATCATACTCACAGCACGGGTGAGTGAATCATACTAATCTCTTGCTTAGTGAAGTTTTCACTAAGAAGATTCAATAAAAGGGTGCCCTTTGTCAGATTCAGTCCTTAGGAATATGCTGTCTGTGTAAATACAAATGAGAACCCAAGCATCAGATAATTTTGTCCACTTCTTGATTGCCAATGCAATCTTACACACAACAGTGCATGCTTTGTTTTAACACTCTTAAACAATGAGGTATCTTCCACATTTGGATTCTTACTGTTTTTCTTGTAATTTGATTCATGCAGTGAGGCATGGTTGCAACACTTTTTGTTCAGTGACAGAATGCTTTTACATCACCTAACATATATGGAATTCTTTTCAGGCTCTACCTCATTAAAAACTGATGCTCAGATCTTCTGCTTCTCTAATGTACAGGGGCAGATCTAGGCATATTTTCACTTTGAAAAGATTTCCTTTCCTTTTCATTAATGACATCTGTACAGCTGTCTAAAGACTGCGGAGATTTCCTTCTACACTGCTGGAAGTTTACTGTCTTGGTAATCTGTTTGTGAAGAGCCACATGCATTTGTTCCTTCCATAAAGCTCCTTTAAGTGTAGCCTGTTTTCCCTAATGCAGCCTTCCCAGTGAATAGAAGTAAAGGGGGTGAGGGGTTCAGTATTCAGTGTTGCAAGGCAAATGTGCTTTCCTGGCTATGACTGTTAGCTGCTGAGAATGTCTAATGTCAAATGGCCATGAGTGCAGAGCTCTCCTCAAAACAGCCTTCAAGGTGCTCACATGTGCACATCAGCATAGAGTCATAAGTGTGAAAATGCCAAAACAGCCTCCAAGTATTTTATAATCTAGCCTTGCTGAGCTTTAGCTGTAATGGAGCAAAATACTTTACAAGCATGCAAAAACTAAGCACAGCTATCACCGTTCTAACGGTCTTCCATGACTGAAGAGGGAATAACTGGACCACCTAGTCATACTTGAGGGCTAACATACACCACTTGAATTCCCTGAGCTGATTCCTGTTTAAATAAGAGCATGTACATAGAAACAAAGCAAACCTTGATTTGAAAACAAACTTGGTAATTACTAGTCTGTTACATGATTGTCCCACCTTAACTTTATTTTTTGTATCTTTAATCCACAGTTTTTCTCATCTTTCCCCATGAGGTGCAGTGTCCTCATGTCAGTGGTTTTCAACCTGTGATCCACAGATTTTTGGGAATCCAGGGACTGCTTCTAAAGGGGCTGGGAAAGAAAAGCAATTTTTTTATACATGCTGTGCTGTAATCTACATATGTGAAGTTTCTAAGGAAGATAGCACGTCTGCAGGAAATTGTTTCAGGAATACAAAAATCAAAAAGTGTTTTTCAAGTACTGCTCCATGTGACTAGTGTTACCCTTTTTCATTTTTTCCTGACCTTAATAGGAAATGATTTTAGGATCTAAGAATACTCTTAATTTCTAGCTCTTTTCTGAAAAATTCCTACTGTTACATCCCTGTGTCAGTAGCGCTAGATGGAATAGAAACTCTATCATGCATGAGGCTTGAGGAATCATGGACATTTTAAACACCACATTGTCTAAATTTACTTAAGGTTAGGCGTAATGGAGCGGGGACAAATACTGATCAGATTCTTTCCACTTGGTAGGGCTGTATGATCTGCAGTAGAAGGAGGAAAGTCTTGTAAAAGACCCTTACTTTCCTGTATTGGGGTGGCTATGAAAGTAAAATGAAGAGCTTTTTTTTGTCATGGGAAGAAGTGGGAGATTTAAATCCTAAAGTTGTGTTGGTTTAGTTATCTTTAGATTCCTTCAGTTCTCTGTTTCAAGAGAACCATGCTGGCTGGTACTTCCATGACTGGCTAAGCCTCTCAGGGGTGTCCTGTACATGCAGGTAGGCTGCACAGTACTGTTAACCTTTGATCCTAGTTTTGCTCAGCAACTCCAAGCCCATTTTCTTCAGATTCTGTGTTTGCATATATTTCTTTTGCTCTTTATGCATTAACTCCAAAATAAATGGCAGCCAAGCACAACGGTTGTAACAATAAAAGCCTACATGCGTCTTTACCTGTAGCTAGATCCTAACTTTTCCTTGCAAACCTCAGTAAACTCTACTTAGCTTAGTTATCTCTGTTGCTGAAGAAGGGGAAACAAACTTTGTTGGTTTTCGTTCTATCAGAGAGTCTTTGCCAGCAAAGGATACTGACCATGCAGACAACCCACCGAGTGCAGGTTCAGTGTCTAACTGTCATTGTTCCATGGTTTTGGCCTAGGAAAAGTGAATTTTGGTAATGAGATGGCAAGCTCTAATCTCTAATGAGATTAGAGACAGATGAAAGTATTTTTAAAATAGCAGAACTAGAGCAGAATTCTTTAGTGACCAGTGATAGGACCCGAGGGAATGGTGTCAAGCTGCGACAGGGGAGGTTCAGGCTGGATATTAGGAAGAGGTTCTTCACTGAGAGGGTTGTCATGCACTGGAACAGGTTCCCCAGGGACATAGTCATAGCACCAAGCCTGTTGGAGTTCAAGAAGCATTTGGACTGTGCTCTTAGTCATATGGTCTGAATTTTTGGGTAGACCTGTGTGGTGCCAGGGGTTGGACTCGATGATCCTTATGGGTCCCTTCCAACTCGGGATATTCTATGATTCTGTGATTCTATGATTCTAGTTCTTTGACAGATCCCAGTCTGTCTGTCATTCTAAATTTGTGCTTTTCCTTCTAAAAAGCCTCTTGTAATTTTCTGCAGTCAAGTCGGAGAATGTCAGGTATTGTGATATATATAGTGCGATGCACCTAACTGATTTTCCACAAACATAAATATTCACAATTTTATTGGTTTATAAATTTAGACACCTTAACTGATGCTGAGTATAAAGATACTGTACACTAGATATGTACAAAATGAAATTAATACATATTTATACACTGGAAACAAATTAAAAACAGCCTTTAAAGGACCAAGTGTGTCTTTCAACAATGCCAGAGCACAGTAGTTTATATTAACGTGCATTAGTTAAGCACATTAGTTAAGTTTAGATCAACAAATTGTCGGTCACATAACGGATACATATGTGGCAACTTAACAGAAAGGCTCAAACTGAAGAGACAACTCAAAAATGTACCTTTAGGAGTACATGAGTAGTAGGGTCCACCTCAGCAGAAACTCAGGGGAGTCAGTGTTTTCACAGGGCATAGTGTACTCCAGTCATACCTTGTGCCTTCTCTGGCACATTGTCCCTGCCATCGAGCCTGATTCTGCTAGCAAACAGGATGGCCCAGGTGAGCAATGCCATGGAAACTCTGATGTGTCCTGGGGACCTCCAGCTCGTTAATTTTGCCACATTTCCAGTTCTGTTGCAGAGGCCACAGTGAAATGCAGCCTTTGATTTCTACATGGATCACCCACAGTTTAAGTTATGCTGGTTCATCAAAATCAGAAAGAAATCAATAGGAGTTAAAAGATACTTTTCTGAGTAAAGGAAGAGTAGGCAATCCTCAAGATATGAGTCTGGGTTCAAGAATCAAATGTGAAGATTGAAGAGGTAATATTGCAACCTGTCCATTTTGTTGAACAATGTGCATATGCAAGGATAAGGGGAAAATAGTTAATTAAATTTTGTTATCCAAAATAAGCAAGGGTGCACTCTTCTAATCCCGTGTAGAAATGTATTTTTTTTGTCACGGTCTCCCTGGCACACATACTTAAATTGAAAAGTTCTAAACTTATGGGTTTAGGTTTTGCAACATAGTTCAGTTGGAATTATCAATCTGGAATTATGAAATCTGAAATGGCAAATTGTTGTTGATGCTCTTTAAAAGCTTGGCTGCTTCTCTTTTGTCTAATTTTGCTTCTGCGTGTATGCCCTGCATCCCTCCTTTATTTCCATGTCGCTCTCACCTGTACCTAACACGCCTGCTATTAACACGCACTGTTAATATTGTAGACTGCTAATATTATAGTTTTCAGAGAGGCTGCACAAAACCAAAAGCAGCTGCCTTTGGCTTTGACTGGAATACAGCACCTCTGAAAGTCAGGCACTAATGGTTTTCAGTTGGAAAAGCGGATTCCCTTCTATAAAACAATGCTTTTCATTTATAATTTAAAGAACTCCCCATCTATATAGATTTTAAAATGCTGTGTACATGCTATGTTCCTACAGGAATCTGGCAGCCATTTCTAGGGAGCATTAAGCAACAAGATCTTGTAGTGAACAACGGAATTATTTTTTATTTAGAGATTACATAACTCTAACAAAATGGAAACCAGCCCCTGTGCTTCACTGTAGACCAGAACTTTCTCTTCCCAGATGGAGGATGACCTTTAATTGTGTCAGTTCCACCCCACATCCTCAGAAAACAAGGGCAGCTGCTTCACACATGAAGGGAAGCAGAGACTGTCGCAGCCATATTGATTGAGGATAGATCATTACTGAAGCAACCTTACAATAGCTACATGAATTAGACCCCATACATCAGTCAGGTCTGTTAGAGTCTCCAGACAACAATAACAGATCTTAAATATCACAAACTGAGTTAGCCCCTGCCTACATCTTTTCCGTTTAACAGCCACGGTCACAGCAGTACTAATGCATCCAGAAAAGTTGCCTGTCAAGGGAGACAAGCAAGGTATAACGCTAGTGGTACAAAAAGTGAGCAGCTGTGGTCACTCAGTTATGGCTGTATGGACATGGAGGAATGGACTCATGGGGAGCTGATGGTGTCCTTGCTCTCAGTCTGCTGGAGGAGAAGCTGCCATGCAGACTTCAGGTAAATGGGACTCACAGCAAAGTCTAGAAATACTAGAAATGCACCAAGTATTCTGCCCCTGATTAATTCATCAGTACTTCTATACATGACTTATCAGTAATTGTCCCCAAAATTCTGACAGCACTTATGTTCCCCTGTCTTTCCCTCCTTTTGGTTGAGCCACTGTGCTAAATGTTCAGCTTTTGATTCCCTTTCCCTGTTCCTTTAATGTCTTCTTGGTGCTGAGGGGGTGGGTAGGCAGGGTTTTCTTGGACCCCTTCTGTGGAACAGCTGTGATTGTTTCCCAGGGATGTGTGAGAGTTAGGAAAGATAGTGAGGCATGATTTTTGCTATATGCTGAAAGGCTTTCTCCATCAACCTGAAGAAGGACCTGAAATGTGGTGAAAAGGTATAGAGTTGTCAGCTTCAAAACAAAAGCGTTTGCACAGTTGGGAAGTAACTGGACAGTGTCTGCATCCTCTGATGAGCTGAGACAATTCCATTACCCGCAACTTGCCATAAATCAGCGGTCTGCTGCTCTGAAATAGGCATTCGGTGTTTGCTCTGCTATTTCTTAAAGACTGGGGCTCTCAGTCAGAGAAATTACTTCAATGCAGTGATTGGCATGGAGTCACTTTATCATTCCTTTTGACAAAGTTGTCACTGAACGCAGTCACATGCTAAAATACAATTTAAAAAATTGAATTCACTTTGGCTATGTTTATGTTAACTTTCTGTGAACAGTCAAGCAATTTAGTTTTATTGACAAGAAAATCTGTAAAAAGTCAATGTCAAAAATACATATGTGTGCATTTAAGTAAACTAGTTTTAAGTTCTCATGCATAGGCATTCAGTTTTGAAGTGCTTACACATTCCCCCAGCCAAAGGAATGGAAACAATACAATGTGATTTATCTGACCAATCAAACCTAACCCAGACAGCTGCAGCACAGGCTCTCTTGCTGGCTGTTATTTCAATACCGACAGAAGAGGGTAGATGCCTCGGATTGCATTTGTGTTCTGAGCCGGTCACTCAGCTCTTTTGCTGATTACGCAGAAGCTAGGAAGCGCACAGCCCTTAAAGGGTCAAATGTGGAAAGTGGGAGCCTACAGCTATGAACCTGGCACTTACCAAACAACTGCATGCTTGTGGCATTCACTAAATTTGGTCTTTTTGAGGGGTCTATTTTTGTATTTAAATACAAATATGTTGCTACGGAACAATTTGCATGCTATGCTAAATATGAACTCTCACACATCCCTGACTGATTTAAAATTGTTAAAAGAACTCTTGACAAGTTTCATGGAACAAGTAGCATATTACGAAAAAATGGTGAAAAATCTGCTGACATTTGGTGTCACAATGTGCTCTAGTGTAACATGAGGGAGGCACAATGTCATCATTGACATAGAGCCATCAAGCAATATTTGCTGTACCTGTGTAACACTGTCACATGAATATTCCTGTGAACAATTCAGAAATTAAAAGCAAAGGCTTCATTAAAAAGGAAGAAGTGCCTTCAAGAACCAACAATTTGGTCACTCCAAGGATATGCTAGAAGGCCAGCAAAACTGCTGCCAGACCTGGAGATGTTTAAATTCCTTACACAGCTACACCTTTCCCAGCAAAGCTCCTTGTGATCTTGAAGATCTGCTGCCGGGCAGTTAATTTTTGACTGCATTAGGTAGTAGAGCATGTAACCTGCAAGATCTCAAGGAGAAAACCAGTGTGGTATGTGGGGGATTCTCCCCAGCACCTCTCAGGTTTCTGTGAAATGAGAAATCCATGCCTGGGACTCAGCAGCAGTGCAGGTTATGTACATGCATGTCCTGTCTCCTCCACTGCCTGGGATCCCTCCAGCAGCCCCAATTCGTTTGTAGCTCCCTGTCTGTGATGGTTCTTGCCATCGCTCTTGCTTCTCTTTCCTCTGTCTTCATCCACAGCAGGGAGTCTCTGCCAAGGATGTGGGAGAAAAGGTGATCTGAGGACGTCTTCTATATATTTTCAAAGGCTGTATTTTGACTGAGGTGTGGATTTGGGAAAAATATAGCCATCAAAGTACAATACTCCTCAAGTCATCTACTAAACTGCTTCTGGCAGCATGACCTGCTTGCTGTCTAAAGTAAACACTAAACAAAATTCTCCCTTTAAAACAAACAAACAAACAAACAAACAAAACCACCACAAAACAAAGCAAAACACAACACAACAAAAAACCACCATTACTCTGGAAATCAGAAAAGTGATTTATCTTTTTTTTTTTTTTCTTTAAACCAGAAATCAAAACCAGATGGATTTAGAAATGTGCGAGCACAGTGATTTTTGGTTTGCCACTCAGCTGCCCCCCACCCTTTGGCACATCTCAAGCCAAACCCAAGCCTGGTCTGAGGTGCGTGCGGCGGGGAGCGGCCGACCCTGGCTGCCCCCTGGTGGCAGCAAGATCAGGCCCGGCATGGCCTGGCTTGGCTTCGCCTGGCTCGGCTTGGCCTGGCTTGGCCGGGCTTGGCCCAGTTTGGCCTGGCTCAGCTTGGCCTGGCTCAGCTTGGTCTGTCTCGGCCTGGCTTGCCTTGGCCTGTCTCGGCCTGTCTCGCCTTGGCCTGGTGGGGGAGGATGGCCAGGTCAGCAAGGGGAGCTTCTGCTGGCCCCTGAGAGCACAGCCGCAGCGGACATCTGCTGCGCACGTTTTATTTATTTATTGTTTGGAATGGCCGTGTGAGCAGTGCAGTAAGTCTGACACGTTTTCTCAATCTGTACCGCGAGCAGGTAGGATTGACAGCTGGAGAAAACCGTATATTTGGAGTGCTAAATAGGTTATCTGCTGCCCGTAAGAAAGAAAAGCATTGAGCTTTGCAACCGTGCCTCCCAGCCATGCCCTTGTTTTTGACTTTGCCACTGGCAAGGCTGAGTGCCTGACCCCTGCTAACGTGCGGTGCCTTTAATAAGGGGAGGGAGGGAAGTAATTTTATACTCGGCGTGTGAGTGATTCATGTTCTCAAAGGGGATAAAAATGTTATTAGAAAATTCTCCTGCCAAATGTGTGGCAAACGAAACCAATTTATTAATGCTGTGAAGCCAATGTGTGAAATTGGGATAAAAGGTGAGGCGCGGTCTCACCCCTGTGCTTACTGCAGCAGAATGTGCAGCAGCACAAAAGGCACTTGTCCTCAGAAGGTGGGTGCTGCCCTTGTGACTACAAGCACTGGCAGCAAACAAACATTTTCTTCGGCTCAGAGCGTTAGGGTAAGAGATGCTGAGTCTGAAAGAGCAGACCTCCATCGTGAGCCATCTAGCTGCTGCTTGAAACCTGTAAAACATTGTCAGGACACCTTTGAAATGCTTTTATTCTTTCCATAGTTCAAGGCTTCCTCTTCATTTAGGGTTGTTCTTTATTTTATTATGTGCTAAGCAGTCTCAGCATGCTCTGTGTTGAACAAGACACAAAACAAAAACAGTCCCAGACCCCAGAATACTCTGGATTTGCAACAAAGTCCGCACAAGTAAGGCGTGGTTTTGGAGCCAAGCAAGAGGCCCAGACATGGTGCATGCTTTTATACTAATGTATTTTACATGGGTTAATGGCGAAGGTGACCATATGTTCGCAAAGTACCCATCAAACAGCTGCTGTACCATTGACAAAAGCATGGTGAAAGAAGTTTATATCAAAGGAACTCCACTCCTGAAAGGTCAGGAGTCCTCTGCCTCATGCCCTTAAACTGAAGGGACTGTGGGCCTTCCTGCACCCCCTCCATTTTTGCTAACTCTGCCACCACAGTGCTTGATGTAACTGATTGAAGCAGCATGGCTGGGGCCATAAGCAGCATAAGCAATGCTCAATTCTACATCTTTTTACCTCATATGCAAATAGCATCATCTCTCTGTTTTCAGCACCTGGAAAACATCAACATCTGGACAAAGAACAGCCAGGCAGAGCCTGGCAGGATGGAGGAAGTCTGCGGGAGAATTTCTATCTTGAAAAACTCATCTTCAGAACAGAATGTACCCATTCATCTATGGTATCTGGCTTCATATCATCAAGTAAGTCAGCATGGCCAGTTCTTCTGGATTCCTTGCTCTTCTGGAATAGCCCCCAAAACATGGATACTAATAAATCAATTTCTTAGCTGTAGGAATCTGGAAATCTAGGCCTTGTTCAATCAGATTTTGATTTCACTGTGGCAGTCATCATCTATATGGTTCTGGTTTATTGTATTATTTATACCCAGAAACAACTCTGGGGATTGTTCTGACTCAGTTCTGGTGAACTATAATGCAGCCATTTGCTCACTTAACAGCACAGGACACCAAAAGCCTTATTTCTGTCCATCATCTCGACATCAGCTCTCTCGCATATAATCTAGATGAAGGTTCTGTTATCATTATTCAGGGCCCTATCTGGGTCTGACTAGGATACTAAAGCATCATCTAGACCAAGATTATTCCTTGGAGAAGGCTATACTTAAAAGAATATTTTTTTTACTTTTCAGAAGCGTATCTGCACAGAAACTCTATTTTAGCTTGTGTATGTCTTCAATGGGAGCTACAAAATTGCAGAACGTTTATTATTTTTCCCTTTCATTTTGTTCTGGGGTGTTGTGAGGGGTAGTGAAACTGGAATCTGTAGTGCACAGTCTGGAAAAGTGCATTGCTGAGACCAGCTACTTATGTAAAGGTTTTCTGCATACTGTGGAGTAGAAAGGCTGAATGACTGGCATGTGATAAACCGAGCGGAGATGTCTTACTGTGAAACCCAACACTTATTATACACCTCTAATCTCAATAAACTAGAAAAGCAAAACCTTAGCCAAGCCCAATCTTTCTGCTCACCTTTCATTCAAGAAAACATTTTTCATATTATCCCCTACTCTGGCTGTAGGGAAGAAGACATGATGTGAAGTCAAGCTTTGAACGAAGAAGTGAAATGTATTCACAGTATTTCTGAGCAAAAAGAGGTGTGAAAACTGTCTATTGATCTTTCAGGCTAAAGAGGAATGCTCAGAAATTTGATGACAGTATAAGGAATAAAATTGAGTTTTTATATGCAAGCACACAACACAGTATGAGTGACTGATCTTTTTCCATTTACTTCATGGGCTTGATCTCTGTATATGGTTGTGCAGATTTAGCTATTCTCAAAACAGTATGTTTTTATTTTTTGGTCTAGTTTCTGTTAATGAATCTTGTACTGGTAAATTTATTCAGATACAGGATTTCTTCAGGTTTCTCTCAGTTCCCATTGTACACTTGTCTGCCTGCCACTGAACCAGCAAACTCATTCCACAAGATCTTAACCTTACTTTTGTTTTGTCTGCAGCAGGGATACATAGTTTCTGACGTATTAATAGTGTAAGTCAGGGAGCACAATTGCTCAGCCAGTTTAGTGATCCATAAACCTAGTTAACTATTTGGATTGGTATTAAGTACCAGTAGTCACTTGTTAGAAGAGCATTTCCATCTAGCTTTGCTTGTGGCTCAAGTTGAATGGTGAAGTTTGCAGAATCAGTAGCCCTGTCCCTGTACTCCATATAGTCAGATTACAGAATTCAACTTTCATGCCATTATTTACAAGTCCCTGAAGAAGTTAGGTAACTACAGCTGATTATCAGGATGTAGTGGAAGAAGTCAGGTAACTACAGCTGATTATCAGGATGTAGTGATGTAGTATTCTAGAGTCCAAGGTCTCTAGCACATAAACAAGCACAAATACATAAAACCTACTGCCATTCAGCAGTAAAAAAAAAGATCTAACTTCTAACTCCATACATACTTCAGAGTTCCTGGCTTCAGGAGAGGGTCCTGTCATCATTCCCTGTCATACTCCTAATCCAAGCCCCACAGTGTTTTTACATTCACGAGTGGATCATTGTTGCTGCATGTTCCTGGTTCCTGTATCTCTTCACTTTGTGGGTTAGCTGTCTACACACACTGCCTTTTAAGAACAGCTTTAAGAGTCAAAGCTTAATTCCAGGGTTTGTTCACCCTCTTTATAAAAGTGACCTCAGATCTGGATGTGGACTCACTCAGTTGTTACAGACGAGGAGAAATCTCAGATGTTTTTTGTGTGTTGAAATACAGTCAAGCATATACTTCCTTGAAGTATGCATGTACATAGTATTTTCTGTCAAATCAGCTGTTTCCATATATTATTTGGGCCCTTCAAAAACACCAAGAAGCAAGTACAGTCAATCCATGGACTTTCCTAGAAGGGCCTTCAGAACAGCTGGAATCTGTTGACAACCTAGGCAAAGGCTACCTATGACTAGATTTTAAAGCAAGATGGAAACCTGAAACCGCATCAGAAGCCTTCCATTTCCAGACTGTCCACACCATTCTCCAACAACCTGCTAACCACAATCCCACCATTTTTCTCTTCTCTTTCACTAACATGAAGATATTCCACTACAATCACTACAAATCAGACATCAAGAATGCCCTGAAATTGTTGCTGTTATTGGAGGAACCAAAGTCTTCTACATGGAGCCCCTGGGGAGCATTTTCTCGGGTTTCACAGGATCTAAGGGGTTACAGTCTAGTGCTAATTCTGGAAATGCATGCCCTGTAGAGATGCTGTTATTTTGCTAAACTCTAATATGCAAACCTGTTATCTGAATTGACTAATCCTTCACTAAAACCTCTCATGGGTCAATGATGTCTGAATACTATAGCCTGATTAGCAGGCAAACATGATATAAGACAAATAACTTCATGAATTCTGGAAGTAAAGAATCATGCTTGGCATCTTGTGGTAACTTTGGTTTCTAATAATGACACTAGAGAATGGAAGCTCTTCCTCTAATTGTCTTCAAGAGTGCATTCCTGAATGAATTCCCTGGGGTCAGCAAAGAACTAAGCTTACCTTGCTGTCTCTCCATAAGCAGGGAAGCACTGGGAAGAACTCTCCTCAACAGCTAGTAATTGTCATATTGACTATCAGAGGTTAGTCTCTCTGAGACATTGTCACTTGTTTCATATATAGCTGAAACAGTCTCACGTGTTCAAGCAACACTGTAGGAAGAAAGAAAATAGAAAGGAAATTACAAGCAAACTAGCATCACAATCTTCCATCTTGCCCTTGGACAGCCCACGTGTCTTTATAAGCCTTGCTTCCACAGAAAAGAAATTTAGTTTACCCACTCTGAATAGCACAAATACTCAACAATCTTTTCTGCCACAACTTGATAATTTTATATAATGCATGGACACTTAATAAGCAAAGCAATGGAAAGGACAATCAACCAGCTGCTGATGCCACCTGGACCGACATGTCAATACTCAGGAACTCTGCTGAAGTCACTGGAATTACTCTACATTTCCACTGGTATGAATGAATCAAAACGTAACCTCATTTGTACTGTAACTTACTCTTTTAGGGAAGCATAAGAATTTCCATTTTGTATTACAATACTTAATTGGGAGTTGTTTATTATTATACTGTTATTATCATATGGTTTAAGTGTTAGTGGGCAGAGTCATATCTCAGTATAATTTTGCATTTCCTGGAATCCCAGATCGTTGGATGTCTCAGACACACTGCTTTAGCCAGTAGCAGCACAGGTGTGGCTAAACTGTAACAACCTCCTGGTATTGCTTTACCATATAAACTCTGATTTATAGATGCAGAGAATGTCATTTGCATTTGTTGTTGTTTGCAGCTGTATGACAGCAGTTCACAGTGGGCCAGAACTGTATCTGCTTTTGGGTGTTAACATTCTCACAACAGGACTGTGTGATTTTGGCTAGTTTTGTATTGAAGAAAGTTCCCAAATGTGCACATACATTCATATACACATCCTCTTGTGCTTGCTTCACTGTTCTGCTAGTCCTTTTGATGCTGATTGCTCAGATCTTGTACCAGAAGCACAATCAGTTAATTTTAGGGAATTCCTCAGAAGGAAGTTGTGGGCCATAGTCTGGCATTTTCTACTGAAGAAAGCCTGCCAACTGACTTGAAGTTCAGTGCTTCAGCTAGCAGGAGTATTCACTGCATGGCCTGCTTTTTGCATGAAACAGTAACTCTGCACTCCTTTGCACATAAGTATTTGTAAACTCAAAAAAGGACGTTTTCTTTAGTCACAGTTTGCTCTATCATAATGCTTATCTATAGGAAACCTAGTATTTGAATTTCACTGACTAGATATTGCAAAGTATTGAGACTTTTTTTTCTTCATAATGTCTCAGCAAGTGTAGTTTGCTCTGTGAGGAAAGATGAGCTGGGAGCTGAGGGTGGCAGCAAGGCAGGCAGGGGCTGAGACCTTGCTGACACAGCAGCACAGTCCCGCATCACCCAAAGAAGGTGAGCAGGGCAGGTCCAGTGAAGGCAACAAGGCTCAGACAAGAATCTGGTGATCGCCACACAAGACCAGGTCAAGCCAGGAAGTCAAGCCACTGAGTCATGCTCCGTATTAATGTGGTATAAAGCCAGGCACAGGCAGGGACCAAAGGTGAGGCCCTAAAGTGACGCACTTAGTGGATGAGGGAAAGGCTGTGGATGTGGTCTACCTTGACTTCAGTAAGGCTTTTGACACCGTTTCCCACAGCATTCTCTTCAAGAAACTGGTTGCTCTTGGCTTGGACTGGCGTACGCTTCGTTGGGTTAGAAACTGGCTGGATAGCTGGGCCCAAAGAGTCGTGGTGAATAGAGTTAAATCCAGTTGGAGGTCGGTCACTAGTGGAGTCCCCCAGGGCTCAGTACTGGGGCCAGTTCTCTTTAATATCTTTACTGATGATCTGGATGAGGGGATCGAGTGCACCCTCAGTAAGTTTGCAGACGACACCGAGTTAGGTGCGTGTGTCAATCTGCTCGAGGGTAGGAAGGCTCTGCAGGAGGATCTGGATAGACTGGACTGATGGACTGAGGCCAACCGTATGAAGTTCAACAAGGCCAAGTGCCGGGTCCTGCACCTGGGGCGCAACAACCCCAAGCAGAGCTACAGGCTGGGAGATGAGTGGCTGGAAAGCTGCCTGGCAGAGAAGGACCTGGGAGTATTGGTTGATAGTCGGTTGAATATGAGCCAGCAGCGTGCTCAGGTGGCCAAGAAGGCCAACAGCATCCTGGCTTGTATAAGAAGCAGTGTGGCCAGCAGGACTAGGGAAGTGATTGTCCCCCTGTACTCGGCTCTGGTGAGGCCGCACCTTGAGTACTGTGTTCAGTTTTGGGCCCCTCGCTACAAGAAGGACATGGAGGTGCTTGAGCCAGTCCAGAGAAGGGCAACAAAGCTGGTGAGGGGTCTGGAGAACAAGTCTTATGAGGAGCGGCTGAGGGAGCTGGGATTGTTCAGCCTGGAGGAGGCTCAGGGGCGAACTTATCGCTCTCTACAGGTACCTTAAAGGAGGCTGTAGCGAGGTGGGGATTGGTCTATTCTCCCACGTGCCTGGTGACAGGACAAGGGGGAATGGGCTAAAGTTGTGCCAGGGGAGGTTTAGGTTGGATATTTGGAAGAACTTCTTTACTGAAAGGGCTGTTAGGCATTGGAATGGGCTGCCCAGGGAAGTGGTTGAGTCACCATCCCTAGAGGTCTTTAAAAGACGTTTAGATACAGAGCTTAGTGATACGGTTTAGTGGAGGACTTGTTAGTGTTAGGTCAGATGTTGGACTCGGTGATCTGGGAGGTCTCTTCCAACCTAGATGATTCTGTGATTCTGTGAAATCTCAGTGCAGTTCTTGAGAAAAGGTGGGAGGCCTCTCACACATCTCATGACATCTGTCTGTGGCATCTGATCCAAGGTTACACAGCCATGCCTTTCCAGAGCTGGTTTTGAGCACAGGTGGCTAAGCACCTAAAAAGAGGAGGAAAGAGATTGCAGAGCATGTTGATGCACTCAGGACAGGCTCTGGTATGTATCAGAACACTTTAATTTATGCATTTATTCAGCAATAATTGATACCTTATGGATTCATGTTCTTATCTAGTCTCCCTGTACCTGAGAGACAATAGACAAAGTTACCTCCTTCTTCTCTTTCATTTACTTCAGGAAAGCTTTTCTTTGTTATCATATTTCTTATAACTTGAAGGTAGCCAGTGGTCTTTTTGCTGTCTCATGGTCTCTGTATGCATCTCTACCCATATAATATCCTTGTTTTAGGGGGAAGGTTTGTCTTTATTACAGTCACCATTCTGAGAAATAATAAAATTCAGAAGCTACTGCCATGAGTTACCATCTGAAAGAATTCTTCCATACCAAATAGCTGTTCAGGTTATTCATATTCACATAACTCAGCTTTCACATTCAGCTTTCTAGTGCAGTCCTCTCTGCAGTCATGGGGTGGCAGGGGCCATCATAGTTCTAGTGATGTATATAAATACTGTGTGATGTATATAAACACTGTGTTCCTTACAGTGTTTGAAGAAATATTGCTTTGATCAACGCAATGTCTACAAACAATGAAGGTATAGAATTTTCCACGTCTGGTATCATACGGGGCACATCTGCCCCCTGGACACTTCTGCCCTTGAAACACTTTTCAGAATTACAGATTCTTTTTTCTTATGGACTCAAAATGTAACAGCTTTGTTTAGCATCTATTGTGGGCTGCTTATATGTATGGAAAACATTCACTGGTCTTTCTGCTAGTGCTGGGCTGCTGGTTACCAAAACAAGGAAATCTCAGGCTGCAAGGAGTAGGTATTGGAATGACTTGTCTAGAACAGAGGTGAGACAAGAAAATGAGGCAAATTTAATAAATGTTCTCTAGTCTTACCTTTCATTGAAATTGTAAGTAGAGTATTTACCTAGATGCAAGGCAACTTTGAAAGGAAGACATTCAACATTTTTTGTGCATGTGAATTTTGAAAATGAGTTATTATATAACTTCGCACACAAGACAAAAAGTAGGATGTTTTCCTATATTCCAGTTACAAACTAGATCAGGATTATCCAGTCTTCCAGCACAACAAGTCTGATACTTTGAACTGTGTCTGTCTCACCGCAAGGTGCTGGGAAGCATGCTTCCTCTAGCAGCTGGCTATAAGCAGGGGGCATGCCTGCCCTCCCTGGTCAGGGAGGGGGGTCTATAAGCATTCAGTATGGAGTGAGAGACTAATGAGGGTTGGGAGTTCATAGAGTGTATTTTCTGAAACTTTCTTCCCCCATCCCACAAATTGTTTTATACTTAGGGGAGTCCAGTAAGTTTTTTGTTATTAGAGGTTTGGAGAAAGCTTTAAAAAGCACCAAGAGAATGTAAGAGACATTTTCCTGATTTTGTAGACCATCTGCAATAATAAGAAGCCATAATATGTCAGTGCTCTGTTCATATTGGTGGTAGGTACTAGACTCCAGTAATAATATCTATTTTAGTGTTTATCACCCACAAAAAAAGAATGCTGTGATAAAGAGCTATGCTGTCATATCCCATTACTTGGACTGTGAGTTCCTGACTGGGAGATGAAGGTCAAGGTGGAGGATGTAGTAAATATGTGTCATTACGATGTACAGACTTTTTAAAGTATGTACAGTAGCTGTTGGGTTCATTTACCTAGTTTGGGAAGCACATCTTCAGAGAATTATTTTCTTAGTAGCTGACGATTGTCAGGGAGCAGTGAGGGCCAGCTGCTTCCAGAGGGCTAGGGAGCTGAGAGCTGAGGACAATAACATGACTGGCAGGACGATGGCTTAAGTAGGCAAGGCCTAGTCCCACCATTGTCAAACGAGACAAGCAAAGTAGACTACAGCCAGGTTCAGCTGAAGCCCAGATCACCAGACAAGCTTGTGATGATGAGGCAGGTGCAAGGTCAAGCCAGGAAGTCAATCCACAGGTCAGGGTTGGAGCTGATGAGGGTAAACATGGTCAGACAGAGTCCAGTCATGATGGGACAGGTCTGCAGTGACAAGATGGGTGCATGGTCAAAGTCCAGATAGTGAGGCTGAAGATCAGGCAAAGGCAAGGTAGTGGCTGAGATGACAACAGACTTAACACTGTCTTACTACACAGCTCAAGCAAGGGTTGCAATTAGCCCAGGACTGAATATATATTTTGCTCCTGCACACATGGGCGGGGTGTGTGAGAAGACTGCAGGTAAGGCTGGTCAAGGCAACTAGGGCCTATTAATGCAGTCAGGGCCCTGAGTGCTGTTCAGCTGAAAATACAGAAGAAATAGTTAGAAATTTGGAGTTTTCCCACTTTAGCTCCTTGTTTAAATAAATTTTTGCTCCGTACAAAGTCTTTTACAATTCACGTGCTTGAATTCTACTTGAACTAGCTCATGTAAAAAAACATTTCTCTATCAGGAAATAGATTTTGCTATCTAAATTGATCACTGTCTAGAGCTAATGTAAGGTTGCATCTTCCCTTGCAGGAGCTCACAGAAGAGCTTTACCTACAAGATTCAACCCATTTCCAGGGAACGTGGGTAGTGTGTGTTCATTGATTTTTTCTTATCATAGAATCAGAGAACAGCTCGGGTTGGAAGGGACCTTACAGATCATCTGGTTTCAACCCCCCTGCCATGAGCAGGGATGCCACCCTGACATTCTTAGGGTATTAATCTCATTTTGTGTGAACGTGAGATGAGAGAGTGCTCTCTTCTCTTATATGAATAAAAGACAGATGCTACGCTTTCAGTTTGGGTAAGTATCAAATAAGGTTAAAAGAAACACTAGACTGAGAACAGGTCTCCAGAAAGACTTGTTCTGGAGACAAGAGAGATGTATCTTCACCTTCTTTGGAAGAGCTGTAGACTAAGTGATTCAGTTGGATAGTGTAAAACTCTGCATGAAGTCCCTGCACTGCATGATCCACACTTGTAGTCCTTACCTCATGTATCCCCAGTGAGAACCCAGGCCATACAGCTGCTGGCTACATCTGGAACTCTGGTGGTTCATGTGACAAAAGTCACTTTCTACAAGTATTAACTGGGGCTAGGACTTGAACCTCGCTCTCTCCTGCACTGGATAAGTGCTAATCTGCTAATCTGTACAGTCACTTTGACTCCCATTCTGACCCATCAAATGTCTGATTACTTCTTCAAAGTGTAATGCTATCAAAAGGAGAAATCAAAAAGGTGAAACCTTGTCTCTTAATTTCCTTCTTTTAAGTCAGAGCAAAATCTCCTAACTTATTAGAATAGCAGTAGTGAAAACAGTGCAATTTTCCTGTCTCATAGCTAAAATGGCTTTGATGGCTGGTCAAAAGTTTTGATAGTTTTGTAGTTAACAAGGCTGTAAGTATATGCAGTGTAGTCTTCATACAACCAGAAGCTTGGCAGTTTGAGAGAAGTTCAAATAACTGGGCTTTATTTGGGTAAAACTCAAATCTTTGGTTCTGGTCTGGAAACTGCGTCTGCAGCGAAGAGCCCTTGAAGAACTTCTGTTCATTTTGTCTTTGCACTGTTCAATTATTATAATTACAATTCTTAGTGATTACCATCTTTCCTAGCACTAGACTATACAGTGCT